>NC_079914.1:758919-795037 GCF_024868665.1 Triplophysa rosa
AACTATTAAAATAGCTATAATTATCACAAATACCTGCTCTGGTGTGAGATGCAGCTTCTCAAAGGTCTCGGCACCCTCCTCCAGCAGTGTGGGCAAATCCATTTCAAGCCTGGGGCTTGCATAAAGAGTGGTTAGAGGTGTTGGCAGATCCAGTAGTACAGTCTTGGGCATGTATCTGATGGAACGGCCTTTGATGACTGACAGGATTGCACTTTTCTTGGGCCATGCTTCTTGGCCTTCACTTTGGAGCTGCACAACAGAACGTAAACTCATCAGCAGATGTGCAGTCTTATGTGCTGCAAACGGTCTTGAGTTGCAATTTTCTCTTGGTTATCGAAGATGTTAGATATCGTACTTAACTTTTTCCTGCTTGGCTTTGTCCATGTGGCTTCTCAGTGCATATACCTGTATGTCCTTCTCTCTTGTCAACAGCAGCCAAATCTGTGTACATAAGTGCTGCAACAAACCTCTGGGAACAAACCGTGGGAACAAACCTCTCCCAACCCAGCCATGCATGTACAATGTGCCATCAGCACTGTCCATTCCTCCAGCACCACTATCCATGGACATGTTGCTTTTGTGTTCAGAGCCTGGAATGATTGACCTGTTAAGTGAAAAATGTAACATTTTGAATAATAGCTTTGTCTTGTCAAATGTAATAGCTTATGAGCCTGTTCAAATATCTAACGATATGACAATTTAACTTGTGGGCTTTTCTGTTGTTTTGATCATTAGAAAAGGAAAATGGCCATCATCAGCTGAGTTTCCATTCAATTGTAGATTATAAGAGAGTGAATTAACATGGTTGAAGGATATATGGTTGAAGGATGGTGTGAGGGTGTGTCTGTCTTCTGTGTTTTCAACCTTTTCTTGTTTTTGCAGGTACAACTTTGATTGTTTTGCTTGTAGTCAATGTGTCTCATGTGCAGCTGCTTTGTAACAATGAAAATTGTAAAAGCGCTATATAAATAAAGTTGAGTTGAGAGTTGAGTTGAGTTGAAGGAAACATGTTAATTTGCATTTAAATTCGTCTTTGTTGTTGAATGTTGAATGTAAACCCAATCGATATGAAACGTCACACACCTGGTTCTAAAACAATTAAACACAACTAACATTAACTCAACTCAACTTTATTTATATAGCACTTTTTACAAGCTTCGTTGTTACAAAGCAGCTGCCTGTACATGAGACATATTGACTGTAAGCAAAACAATTAAAGTTGTACCTGTAAAAACAAGAAAAAGGTGAAAACACAGAAGACAGACATACCCACATACAAAACACCCCACACACACAATATGCACACGTACTAACACACATAGAGATAGACACACACACACGGATGCGCAGACACACGGACGCGCACGCACACACACACATACACAGACAAGTATGCACACACACAGACACGCACGCACGCACACAGACACGCACGCACAGTGAGAGCACACATTTAAGATAAAGGAGAGAGAATCAGAGGTCAAATATAACAGACTATAAATTCCTATATGCAATATTAATTAAGTAAAATTTTTAAATTCTAATTCTAAAGCAGCCCCCCAGCCAGGCAAATAGTGCAAAAAAACAGTATGCAAACGGTGGCGAGGAACCCAAAACTCTAATTGAGAAAAAAAACCTCAGGAGAACCCAGGCCCAACCAGGGGATTCCAGTTCCCCTCTGGCAAAAGCTGCTGCCTCTGCACAAGCTCGACAGAGCTTGCACAACAAGGCTAAATAAAAATAAATAAACTTACTAATAAAGTAAATTATAGTTTTAAGATTATCATTAATAATCTAATAGCATTTAAAATTTTGTAGTGAAGACGTGTCTAGTGACCGTGTCCTTCTTTATCCAGCTCTATCATCTCAGCTCTTGTCAGGTCACCGCTTTCCATTCTCTGCTCTACCATCAGGTCTGACCATGAACTGCATCCTGCTCGCTGTGGTAACCTTGGAACAATGAGACAAGACTGGCTGAGAGTAGAGTACTGTTCTGCACTCTTTGATGCAACAAGTACATCAGTTGTGTTTTTGGTTCCGGTTGATCTAACTAATGCAGCCTAAACCCTCAGAGTATTTATATTATGGAAGTGTAGAGTATGCAAGATTAAAAAGATGTGTCTTTAGTTTAGATTTAAACTGACAGAGTGTGTCTGCCTCCCGGACAGTGCAGGGAAGACTATTCCAAAGTTTAGGCTCTAAATAGGAAAAGGATCTACCACCTGCACTTGATTTTGAAATTCTAGGTATTACCAACTGACAGGACGCCTGAGAGCATAATGCACATGGAGGACTGTAATACAAGAGGAGTTCACTCAAGTACAGAGGAGCTAAACCATGTAGGGCTTTATAGGTAATAAGCAAGATTTTAAAGTTAACGCGATGCTTTATAGGTAACCAGGGCAAGGTTGACAGAACCGGGCTAATATGTTCATACTTTTTTGTACGTGTAAGAACTCGAGCTGCCGCGTTTTGGACCAGTTGGAGTTTTTGTAATAAGCCTGCAGGGGAACCACCTAACAGTGCATTACAGTAATCTAGTCTTGATGTCATGAATGCATGAATTAACTTCCCTGCATCTGACATTGACAGCATATGACGTAGTTTAGATATATTCTTAAAATGGAAAAACGCAATTTTACAGGTGTTGGCGAAGTGGCTCTCAAATGACAGATTACTATCGAATAGAACGCCAAGATTCTTTGCTGACGACGAGGGTTTTATGGAACATCCGTCAATAGTTAAGCAGTATTCTTGGTTGTTACGTATAGCAGTTTTCGGTGCACACTTCTGTTTTGTCCGAGTTCAGTAATAAAAAGTTGTTACTCATCCAGTTTTTTATATCGACTATGCATTCCATTATTCGATGGAACTGCTGTGTTTCATGAGCCTTCGAGGAAATATAAAGTTGAGTATCATCAGCATAACAGTGAAAGCTAACTCTGTGTTGCTTTATTATATCTCCTAGAGGTAGCATGTATAATGTGAAGAGCAGAGGCCCTAAGACTGAGCCCTGTGGTACACCGTACTGGACTTGCGATTTGCGTGACACCTCATTGTGTATTGCTACAAATTGAAAATTGTCGGATAAATAAGATTTAAACCATTTCAAAGCTATTCCTTTAATGCTGACGTAATTTTCGAGTCTATGTAGGAGTGTGCTGTGGTCAATGGTGTCGAATGCAGCACTAAGGTCTAGCAGCACCAATAACGAGATACAACCTTGGTCAGACGCCAATAGCAGATCATTTGTAACTCTGATCAAAGCAGTCTCTGTACTGTGACATGCTCTAAATCCACTGGAATTCTTCATTGATGTCATTCCTTTGGAGGAAGGAGCATAATTGAGTTGAAACTACTTTTTCCAGAACTTTAGATATGAAAGGTAGATTCGATATAGGTCTGTAGTTTCCTAGTTCTCTAGAACATTAAGTCTAACGTTCAATCTAGGCTAGAGTAACAGTTACTAATGTTAGCTTACAGGCATGTTAGCCCTTTAGCGGATAACTCGCTCACGTTAGCTAGCATGACAACAATAACACTCAAAATAGCATGTTTGATAATCGTTGTTTATTCACTTACCTGTCCCGTTTTCACAAATAGATGTTTTGTCTCCAGATACCACATATTGTCGTTCACACATCCTGCAAAGACGTATTGATATGCATGCTTTCTCTCTCCGGTGTATATGATATAAATGTCCGGAAAAGTTTAGCCAGACGCGTCGCAGATTGTAAGGGACAAAACACAGATGGAGGCAATAAATAAGGATCACAACTAATAATATATGTTTTTCCCAAATATCGATTTATTTTAGTCTCATTTAGATGTGGTGTTTACTGCCATGTCGGACATAAATATGGCGACAAGCATGGCAGAAGTGATGTCTTCGGTACCCAAGGATATGTTTCATTAGTATATGTAAACTCTGATTGGATGACTGAGGGGTATTCGTGTTTATGCAACAAAAACACATTCTTACTAGTTCCTTTTGAGGCGGAAGGTGTCTTCAAATGAATAGGTACTAGTAATTATTCTGTTTTTGATATCAGTTACTTATTTCTGACTAGTATGTATTATAATAATGACCTGTATCTTTTTAATACTACTAATATATATATATTCATTAAATGCTAGTACTTATTAAATACTGGGTTTTTACTCATTGTATACTAGTACCTATTTAATAGGCACTGGTAGTTATTCATTATGTATAGTACATATATATTAGACACTAGTGTCTTTTACGGTTGTTACTAGTAACATTTCTTATCTTACTGGTCACAATTGTTTTTACCTGTCACGTGTAATGACTAGTCAGAATGGCCATTGTAGACTTCAATTGCAAATCTTACTAGTAAAATAAAATATCTTACTAGTCACTATTGGAAAAAGTACTAGTATCTAGTGAATAGGTACTAATATAAATCTAATAAGTACTAGTAGCTGATAAACACGTATAAGTTTCTGATAAATAAGTACAAGTATCTAATTAATAAGTACTAGTATAAATATAATAAATACTAGTGTATATTTAATAGGTACTAGTATCCAATGAATAAGTGCTAGTATCTAAAAAATAAGCTTTGGTATCTGTTTGGCAGGCATTAGTATCTTGAAAATATGTACTACTACCTAATAAATAAGTGTCAGTACCTTATGAATAAATACTAGTACCTAATAAGTAGGTACTAGTGACTATTGGAAGACGCACTAGTCAGAACTGAATATTTGATATCTAAATGGCAGATCTCCATAGAAGTCAATGGCAAAAATCTGAAATGTGTTACTAGTAACAATGGAATAAATACTAGTCACTGATGTAATAAGTACTAGTATCAAATAAATAAGGACTAGTATCTATTTAATAAGTACTAGTATTTAATGAATAAATGCTAGTATCTAATCAAAATGAACTAGTATCTAATAGGTACTAGTATCTATTAAAAACAACTAGCATCTAATGATTAAATACTAGTATCTATTGAATAAGTACTAGTATCTAATAAATAAGCACTAGTATCTAATTTTTAGGTACTAGTATCTAATGAATAAGTACTAGTATCTAATGGAATAGTTACTAGTAACTAAAAAATAAGTACTAGTAGCCTAAAAATAGATACTAGTAAATGTCAAGGGTTAAATGACAAAATTGCTTGCCATAGAGTCGTAAGGACCAGGATTACAGTTTTTTTCAACTGCTTACACACAAAATGTTTATTTGTCACACAATTTCTGAAACCTGACACTCAAACACCAGAACCGCACACCAAATCGGCAAAACCATACACTAATTCTCGACCTTTGACTCAGTTTTCAGTTTCATAAAACACTTTTTGCAAAACACAACACACAATTCTCTATGTAACACACAAAAATCTTACAGGAAGTATATTGATTTCCTTTTTCAAACACAACCAATCAAAATGCCACACTAATTCCTCAGTGCCTCACACTAACTCCTCACATGTGCAAACACACATTGCTTTACTTAACACCAACCAATCATGACTTTAGAAGAGGCGTATAAATAGGCCAAGGGTCAAGTTATAGGTTTTGAACAATGGATGCAAACAATGTAGACAGAGTAAGGGGAGTTGGAGGGAGAGCCAGAGGATGAGGCAGAGTTCGAATTAGAGGACGAGTCGGAAGAAGAGGAGGAAGACGAGGAACAAGAAGTGTGGTCTCGAATGAGATCAGGGCTACAGTCATTGATCATGTGATAAACCACGGTTTACTGTAACAACAAGAGAGGCTGTACAGAGAGCCCAGCCCAATTTGAGTCGATTTACAATGGCAGGTATAATTTGAACCTTTAGAAATGAGAACAGGTATGTAACAATCTACTGTTATGTACACATGTTGTAATGTACACAAACAGTAGGCTATAATACATGTACAGTATTTTACAGTAGTACCCTTGCATTCATTTACTATGGTGCACTGCATTGGTCACAGTCTGGTGAGGTATCACACTGTACAGCAGTACAGCCAACTGGAAGAAGACATTCTGACCATATTGTATAAAATAGTATATTATGTTACAGTTTATGGCACACACTCACACTGTTCCTGAATCTTCTACAGAGTGGAAAGGCGAAGGTTTCATGTTCACTGAAGAGCAAGAGACGGCTATCGTGAATTTAGTTTTGGCCAATAATGCTTTTAGAATTTGTGAAATATACGCAACCATATGCTTACTGTAATGATGCCACAATTTTTGTGAACATAAATGCTGCGAGTCCCTCAACAATACATCGTGTCCTCCAGAATTTTTTTTTCCTTACCTTGTACAGTAATACTGTATTCACAACCAGCAAAAACATAAATAAACACAAGAAATAAAAAGTTTGGCTTTTGTTTTTACAGTGAATTTTAAACATCTCTCTGCCAATTTCTTTCAATCTTGTACAGAAATGTACAGAGGATCTCATGAACTAAGAGCTTTAGGTTTTGAATAACTGTGTGTACATGATATATCCCAAAATATAACATTACGGTAAAAGTGTTTGCAACAGAAGACAAATGTTTGCTTTTGAAATGTGTTTGTGATATTTTTAATGTAGTGCTTCATTTTGAAAGAGATGTGAGGCATTTTGCATTTTGTGTGTGCAATTCTTGGATTTGTGTGTAAAGTTTTGAAAAAAAGAGGCAGCTTTTTGAAAATGTGTGTAAGCAGTTGAAAAAAACTGTAAGAACCGCAGTAGCTCGGCGGCTACTCGGAGTCCGAAATCGCATACTCAATGAGCAGGTACTCAATTTCAGTAGGTACGTACTCAACGGGGCTAAATGGGTACGTACTGTTTTCCCTGAATGGGTGTAGTTTGAATGCGATCGGCGGGGATGACGGGGAGCAAATTACGTTTGTGGTGCATATCCGCCACCTACTGTACTGGAGTGTACATGGGACAGAGAATGACCATGCGACGTAATAACAAGCACAACAACTTAAGTTATGAGAGACAGGTGCATTAAAATCAGTAATGCTAACTTTACCTTCCATGAGTTTTCCCAGCATTTGCAACATGTTTGTAATGCCTTCACAAAGGAGACGTCGGTCAGCTGCTCGATGATCTCGCCTTAGGAGAGCACTGCTGATTTTATTGTCAAGGAATATAAGTATTATTGCTTATAAATTAAGTCTACCCTAGAAATGCATTGCTAGCCCACACCTACACTTGTGCACAATATTATTGATAAGTGCTGACCAATACTTATTAATTTTTTCTTGAAAATGATATATTGTATTATAGGCTACTAAATGTAATTGTATTGCCATATGCCATCTAAGCATTAATACAGACTACAAAAAATGTGAATGCCTACGTTTTCAGTGAAGCAATGACATAATGCATGAAGTAATGTAACATGTTTTATTTACAGAAAACTATAGAATAAACATGAATAAAAATACGTACATTTGATGTAAGAAAATAAATGAATTTAATAATTATTAATACATATACAAGTAAACATCACATAAATCAAAGCTTTATTTCAATTTATTGTTGTAACAAATTATCCTGTATCTACAGGCGTTGAACCCCACATCCTACTGCCATCTCGCAGCTGACCACCGGCCACCTTCGTGATTTTAACGAGTGTGCTCATCTGTCCCTGTAACAGTCAAACAAGATTCAAGTTACCTCTGTGATTTGTGCTCAATACCGCATTTAAATGTGGAGGTAGTTGCACATGTGTTAACTCGCTGTTTATTCAACTCAAATTTTCCTGAATTCACCAACAGTAGTAATGGACAAATAAAATATATACATTATTTATTTACATTACTTATATGTATCTATGCAAGCAGTGAACAATGCTTTGTACCACATATTAAGAGACGTAAGCTACATTACTGTGATGTGTATTTCATGTTGTGATGTGCTCATTTGCAATACTTATCGAGAAAATGACAGGTCACATGTTACACAGACATTAAAGCGTCTTTAACTTGCGTATGGTTTTAATATATGTAACGTTAAGTCTACTTCGAAGACGCGTGTGTGCGTGGACGCCCCTTTAAGCTAGACATATTAAAACACTGCATTTTCACAGCAATATCACAAATGCTTTACTATGTATCATCTTACAGGTTAACTTTACGCTACAGCACTTTAACAAATGCGCAAATAAACGTGTTGTTGGCTAGTAATACTCACTTGTGAAAACACCTGCCTCGCAGTTATACGCTATGCTCCTGTATGAACGTATCCTGTCCCGTGGGCTCATGGGATAGATACCCTTACGAAAATTAACCATGTTTTTTTGTGGTACAAGTGTAGTAATGTAACAGTACTTGAATGATGACCGATGCCACAGGTGATAAGTGAGGAGGTGTTTAATAAAGCCACAGGTGAAAAAACGGGAACAAACGAGTAATCCACAAAAACAAGGGTAATCCACAAAACAAAGCTACGAGGGTAAATCCAAAGACGAAATGTAAATCCAAAACTACAAAAACACGGGGTACAAAAAACATCCACGGAATACTAAATACTAGGAGATTATGGGTTAGACTAGAAGACGTGTACAACATACAATTAGACCAGACACCGAATACATGGAACAAGGGAACAGATATAGTGTCCAACTGAATGAGGTGCAGGTGAGTGTCAATAATAATCAGGTGAGTGGGAACATGTGTATCGTGATGATGGCGCTGATGCAGGGGGCGTGGTTGACAGTGGAGCCGTGACTGTCACAAGTAACTATGTTTTTTTGGTGCATTGATTACTTGGGGCAAAACCATTGATTTTACTACAGTTACTATTGTTTACTATGGTTTTTACAAAAAACATGATTTTCAAAACCATGGTTATTTTGTGTTAACCATTGTTTTACTACAATAACCATGGTTTTACTACAGTAACCATGTTTTTTTTGTTCCCTTTCTGTCGGTCTCTCGACGTTGTCGAACCAACAGATGGGGTTCGCTCTTGAGAACCTATCAACTTCTGACTAGTTCAGAAAAGGCCAATGAAATTGGCGAATAAAATTTTCATGCCGGACTCTGCCCCCGGATATACGGGTATAAAAGGGAGACGGCGTGCTGCATTCATTCACCTTGGTGGGCGGTTGACGATTCAGACATTGCGTCACGGGTGGCTGTGTTCCCACGGGACTCAGCCACCACCTCGTCTGCTTCTCGTTCTGTGACAGCAGTGGCTACTGCCCTGCCATCCACTACGGCGAGCAGCGAGGGTGATATGAGAATTACTGTGAGCGCTAATCCGTCACCCACTGGCTCGTGGACCGTTCGCACCTCGTCTCGCTCATCTGACCATTCCCCATGACGGTCCCACCATCTTGTTCCTCAACCATGTATTCGGAAACGGTGTGTGATGATGAGATGTCCGTTGCAGCATCGGAGGGTGACTTACTGGCATCTGACTCCGACGATTCCTCGGAGCTCCCGCCCTCGGGGGGTCGAGCCCGGGAAGAAGCGGACGTTGAAATGTCAGCCATGCTTTCCCGGGCCGCCGGCATTGGGTTGCAGTGCACCGCACTGCCTCTCCCAATGCTCGCGGCTGGATACATGGTACCTCGGGTTTGAGCGCGGCTCCAAGCCTCCAGTGCCGTGTTTTCCCGGAAGTGCATGAGGAACTTAGTAAGACCTGGAACTCCCCCCTTCGGCGTGTGCACGTCAAACTAGTTTCATCGCCCTTTCTTCCCTCGATGGTGGGGCAGCTAGAGGATACGTCGATGTCCCCCAGGGGGCTCGACCTAGACTCCCGTCCAAAGCATGTAGGTTTTTCGGCATCTTGGTGTCAAGAGCTTACTCTGCTGCGGGCCAAGCTGCCTCCTCTCCACGCTATGGCCATCCTGCAGGTCCATCAGGCCAAGGCGTTGAGAGAGCTCCACGAGGGTAAGACCGACCCAGCGCTTATGCAGGAACTCTGCGCCGTCACCGACCTCGCTCGACGGGTGACCAAGGTGACCGCACAGGCCCTAGGTCGGGCGATGTCCACACTTGTGGTCCAGGAGAGACACCTCTGTCTGAGCCTTGCACAGATGAGTGATGCCGAGAAAGTCCGCTTTCTTGACGCACCCATCTCGCAAAGGGGGGCTGTTTGGTAATTCTGTCGAGCAGCAGGTCTCGACAGCAAAGAAGCAGACAGAGGCTATCAAGCATGTCGACCCAATGTCGAGGATAATCAGCAGGCCTCAGCACTCTCAATCGACGGTGCCGTTTGCTACATCATCGGCAGGCAGGTAAATCAGCAGAGCCGATCTCCTCTCCAGGGGCTTCCCCACGGCGAGGGATCCGCACTGCCAGCCCTCGAACCACCCCCCGGGAGGTCGATGAAGCAGAACGTTCCCCTAGCCTCCCTGTCTCGGTCCCTGGGAGCCTGACAAGAGCTTCCCAAACCATCACGGTGACTACGGGATATGATCCGTCTCGGCTACGCGATCCAACTCACCAGACGCCCGCCCAAGTTTCAGGGCATCCTCTCAAACCTCAGTCAGAGGCAAGGATGCTCCCGTGCTTCGGGTCGAGGTCGCCACCCCTCTGGAGATGAAGCGACCGTGCTCGTCCCTCTAGCCGAGATGTTCAACGGGTTTTACAGCCCGTACTTCATCGTCCCCAAAAAAGGGGGGTTGCTAAATCTGCGTACCCTGAACAGGCACCTACTCAAGCTGCCGTTCAGGATGCTCATGCAGAAGCGCATCCTGGCATCTATCAGATGTCAAGATTGGTTCATGGCAATCGACCTGAAGGACGCTTACTTTCATGTCTCGATTCTCCCTCATCATCGCCCGTTCCTACGGTTCGCTTTCGAGGGTCGGGCATATCAGTACAGAGTCCTCCCTTTCGGTCTGTCCCTGTCTCCACGAGTCTTCACAAAGATCGTGGAAGCCGCCTCACTCCCCTCAGGGAGAGAGGTGTGCGGGTACTAAACTATCTCGATGACTGGCTCATCTTGACACACTCGCGAGATCTGTTATGTACACACAGGGACCTAGTGTTTCGGCACCTAGATCGATTGGGACTACAGGTCAACCGAGAAAAGAGCAAGCTCTCCCCTGTGCAGAGCATCCTCTTTCTTGGTATGGAACTCAACTCTGTGTCCATTACAGCGCGACTGACTACAGAGCGAACATTTCAAGCAGTCAGCGGTCCCCCTGAAACAATTTCAGAGGCTGCTTGGCACATGGCATCCTCGGCGGGGGTGATACCCCTCGGGTTGATGTACATGAGAACGCTCTAACACTGGCTACAGAGTCGAGTTCCCTGGAGAGCGTGGAACACTGGCAGCAGGCGGATGGTGATTACGCTTCTCTGCCGATGCACCCTAACCCCTTGGTCTTCAATGAATTTCTACGGACGGGGGTCCCTCTCGGGCACGTCACGAGGTGCGTCGTGATGATGACAGACGCCTTCCTGCAGGGTTGGGGTGCCGTGTGCAACGGGGACGCAGTGTCGGGGCAATGGACGGGGCCCTGCCTGCGTGGGCATATCAACTGCCTAGAGTTGTTGGATGTGCTACTTGCACTGAAGGGGCTACAACCTCTCGTGCAGGACAAGCACGTGCTGGTCTGGTCGGACAGCACAACTTCCGTAGCATATTTCAACCGCCAGGGTGGCGTTCGCTCATGGCAGCTAACACGACTCGCCCGACGCTTCCTCCTGTGGAGTCCGCAGGTGATCAGCTCCCTGCGAGCCACACATATCCCAGGTGACCTGAACCAGACAGCAGATGCGCTCTCTCGTCAGTTGACGCCTCGTGGAGAGTGGCCATTCCACCCCAGCGCAGTCCAGCTCATTTGGGTACAGTTCGGGCAGGTTCAGGTAGACCTGTTCGCCTCCCTGGACACCACCCATTGCCCGCTAGGGTACTCCCCGTCCGAGGCCCCCCTCGGCACGGATGCTATAGCGCACAGCTGGCCGTGGAACAAGCGGAAGTGCACCTTCCCCCCGGTGAGCCTCATTGCACAGATCCGGTGCAAGGTCAGGGAAGAGGAGCATCAAGTGCTACTAGTTGCGCCGTACTGGCCCAACCGGACCTGGTTCTCGGAGCTAATGCTCTTGACGACAGCTCCCCCCTGGCTGATTCCCCTGATGAAGGACCTGCTTTCCCAGGGGAAGGGCACGTTATGGCTTCCCAGGCCAGACCTCTGGAACCTCCATGTCTGGCCCCTGGACGGGACGAGGAGATCCTGAGTGGCCTACCCCCTGCGGCCGTTAAAACCATCACTCAGGCTAGGGCCCTGGCCACTAGGCGGTTATACGCTTATAAGTGGTGCCTCTTCTCATCCTGGTGCTCTTCTCGAATAGAAGACCCACGGAGTTGCTTGATCGGGAACGTGCTGTCCTTCCAGAGACTCGAGAGTAATCTCTCCCCTTCCACACTGAACGTGTATGTAGCTGCCATTGCCGCTCATCACGACCCAGTTGCTGGTAAATCTCTAGGACAGCACAACCTGACCATTTGGTTCCTAAGGGGCACGAGAAGGCTCCGTACCCTCTTGTGACCTTGATGCGGTCCGGGCGGCCCCTTCGAGTCCGTTGTGGTTTTTGGTGTTCATTATTCTTCCCCAGGTGTGCCTTGTCATCCTGTCAATTCTCTGTATTTAAGCCCCTGTGTTTCAGTTGTCTGGTGTCAGTCGCTGTTTGATGTAGTTTTGCTGTCCCTGTTTTTTTATTACTTTGGTTCCTTGTTTCTTTGTACATCTGTTAGGTTGTACTTTGTCTATGTTGAATAAATCTAATACTGCATGTTGATCCGCTTCCTGCCTGGATTAATCCCTGTTACACACATGCTCTAAGCAGGTCACAATTCCCAATAGACTGGATCAGCCTAACTAATCAGGGCGTTTTGGAAGGAGGGATTTCAAAGAGACAGCCAGTAGAGAATTGCAGTAGTCCAGTCTTGATATGACCAGAGCTTGGACTAGCAGCTGAGAGGCATGCTCCGACAGGAACGGCCTGATTTTCCTGATGTTGTAGAGCACATACCTGCAAGTTCGAGTGGTTGCTGCGATGTGAGGGGATATGAGTGTTCTGAAAGGAGAGTGCAGTTCTATTGAGCATCCTATAGGCAAGTGATGTCTTGATGTAGATTTTAGGTGAGTGAGCACCAGGAGGAGTGTTAAATGGGCTTTCTTTCATTGATCAAGACAATATGTGCTCTCATTCAAAATCATCTGCAGGTAGGGCTGTAACGATTATGAAATTTGGCTGGTGATTAATTGTCTATAAAATAATTGCGATTATTGCGATTAATTGTCTGTTTTAAGGCTTTGAAAATTAAAACAATTCTTTAAAATTAATTTATTCAATGATAAAAATATTTAGAAATGTAACATTGCTGTAAAAAACTAATGACATTCACTACAGAGTGACCATGACAGAAAAGACTTTCTTTAGCACTTAAACTAAAACTGAGATATGATGATGGTGCCGTCTTGCTGTCTAGCAAGTCTGCAATGACTTTCCTCAGGGCTCTATGGTAACTGGTTTTTTTAGGAGCACTTGTCAAACATTTAGGAGCACAGTCAAAAAATTAGGAGCACTGACAATTAGAGGTTTTTTTTACAGAAACATTAATGTGGCACCTTATAACATGCACAAAGTATGCAAAAGCAAGATAAACTAAGCTCATTTTTTATTACTGATTATACCAAGGGGCTTTTGAATGCTTCCTTGTGATTGGTTGACATTCTAAGGGTTTGCATTTTTTTCAGGAAGCAGTTCCAGATCTGTCAACCGCATTACAGTTTCACATCACTGTGGCAAGTTTAAGTGAATAATGTTATTATACTGTAGCCTACTGTCCACCACAGAATACAGATCTAACAACAAACAGAAACATGCAGAGAATCATTAAAATATATTAAATATAAATATGCCTCATTAATAACAATTGATTTGAGATTTACAAATAAATAAATCAAATTGCACATAAGTCTCATTTGAGCTTTGTGTCTTGCCTTTGTTACAGCCAGCTCTCAAACTGCAACAAAAAAGAGGGGTCAGACACAGCCAATTCTCAACCAAAAATGTATTTATTAGCACCAAAAGCAACATCATGTACTGTAACTTAAAGCAATGCCACACAGTAACATTTATCCTGCGTTCAACAAGTGTCAGTTATGCCGGACACACACCCCTCCAAACACCCGATGAAACACTCACGCAACCGTTAACCGTATTTTCCTCATAATGGCAAAAGGCGTTCAGTTTACTGGCATGAAAAGCAGCCAAAGCAGTGCATAATGTCACGTAATTTACATGTAGGCACAGTAGAGATATAGTTTTTACATTTGATTGTATTTAAACAGGTTATGAGTTTAAATCGGGTCAGTCACACCATTCCACCTAAATATTTTCTCACGGTCGCACAGACTAATGCCCAGTCGCAAATGTGACTGAAATGGTCACACTGCAGAGCCCTACTTTATAAAACTGATCAACACAGAAGTTTGTATTCCTGTTACCTGTGGATGTTTTTACCTGTTACCTGTGGATTTACGTCACCTGTTGTCTCAGTAATTCGTTTGTACACACCAGTCTGTACTCCCGAGTGGTCCGTCTCGTAACAATGACAAGTCTGTGTTAGCTGTATTAGTTTTGGCAGCACCTCAGAGATAGCTCTGTCATATACAGCATGTATCATCAACACAGGAACGTTTTTGAATATGCAAGAATGGTGCAAAGACTCGGCACTGAAAAGATCGCTGCTGTTTTAGCTCTGCTACACGAGCACATGCTGCCCACACGTCCAATGAGACATGTACCTATAATCAATGGTCCGAGCTCACGCGGTTGAATGGAGGCGAGATTAATTTGCATAAGTTAAGCAAGGGGGGGGACTTTTACATATGCTATTTTAATGCTTAAAGATGAATTTTAAGTGATAAAATTATCGAATGCAGTGGGACTTTAACATACTGTATACTGTATGTACTGCTTTCACATAGTGATGTATAGCTGCCTGCCATCTACTCTGAGAAGACAGTGATTTTAGATAATTTACTTCAAAGGCTCCCATTAGGGGATAACAAAAGCTCTCTTCTCCACAAGTAGGCAAGTCTTTAATCTAAAGAGTGAGGATTTAACTGCTGTTTGTTTTCTTGAGATAATCACTCACACAGTGAGTTTTCATTTCTTCATTAAAGTTTGTTACATGAACTTGTAAGTGTTTTGGGTTTTGGTTTAGTTTGAAGGTGTGGAGTAAGAGCTTTCGTTTTGGGAAGCTCATCAAGACAGATTTAGGTTTGATGTGATCTCCTGAGATGATGTTACGCTCCAGCATTCCTTTGGAGATCACCAGTGAAGACTTTGTGACACACAATGGGCTCTCTCTGTCCCTGAAGTCCTAATTAAAACTTCACAAAAGCCTGCTGGGACCTCAGAGGAGGCGTGAGTCATGTTTGCAGAGGAGAAATATTGGTTTCCTATAGGGATTGTTTAGAGGATTATTGTGGCATTGGCCTGATGAGTGAACTCATAAATGTTTGCCACGGGTTTCGAAACATTTGGCATTTCGAGAACATCAGTTGCATGCGACATTTGTTTGTTTGTCATGTCTGATGTCCAGTCATTCACACTGTGACATAACAGAAGTTCAGACCCCAGACATGCCACATGGCCACTCATCAAGAGACATGCAGTGGTTGGGTTTTGACGTACACTGTAGGCTGTGGTTACGGTGTGTTTACTTCTTTCTAAATGATTCATTCTTGATTCATTGCCTGTGTCGCCCCAGACTGGAAGAAATTCAGACCTCAGACTTTAAATGTCTCATGACAAATAGGCTATATGTTAATAGTAACAGAAATGTACTCATGATTACTGTTGCACATTGGTTCTGATTTCTTCCCCGGGTATTAATAAGATGCCTTAGAATGTCCAACTGTATGTAATATGAGAAATTAATTCTGCTCAGAAAGGATTCAAGGCATAAGTTCTTCTCAGTTGGTAGGTTGCACTGTGATGCATTGCGAGTCTAATCAAACACACCTGAAGAAGCTAATGGGGAATGACAGACAGGTGTATGTCTCATGGCAGTTCATAACTACTTTAAGAGGTGGCTTATTTGTATGAGATAAGTGCAGTCTTGTTTGTATGTTTTAGTATCTGCTTTGGCGCCAGGGACATTTAGGTTAGAGTGTGGTTAAGGGTGGTGCTTCATATTTCTATTTATCATGTAATTTCAATTTACACTAAACATCCACTGAAATAGCCAACATAATTATGAATTCCCATGAGATCATACTGGTATGTCTTGTTAGCAATTTCTTTTTAATATAATTTTGTATTTATATACATTTTGTACGATATTTTGATACATGTTGGATACACCTTACGTTCATAAAATGAGTGTCCTGTTGTAAGATGAGTCGAAAACTATTGCAATAGTTTCTGTTGCTTCAGAGAGTGATCTCAATCTATAAGGGTTTTCTGAGTGTTTTGTAAAAAAATTGATTTATTGTGATCAAAGGTTGCGAGAAAACCGTGAGCCATTCTAACACTGATATCTGTTGACAAATGATCATTTCAGACAGACAGGTTCAGTTATAAGTAAGCAGGTATTTTTAGTGATTTTAAACAGTTTTTCACTGAAATATGTGACCCAGTCTATAAAAACAAATATATACATTTTTTTAGATTAACTTTTTCCACAAAAATCATTCTACACAATATAAAGAGCAGTCTGTAAAAATATCACCTTAATATTGACCAAGTAAGGCCATGTCAATGTTTCAGATCATATTGAAATTAATGGTTGAAATCAAATTTAAATGCTCCTAAGAAAATAATTTTCATTTCTGAGCTCTGTAATATTATTAAAGAGTAAGTAGCATGTGATTTTTAAGGTCCTACTTTGGTTTATGGAGTGTCCAACAACAAGTTTATGTACATACAAAGTGTAAAAACACTATTATGTCGTAATAATAGGCAGTTATTCTTACCATACTTCTTGTCTGACTCGCAAATGATTCGTTCCGCGATTGATCCGTCTAGTCCCCTCCTATCCGCTAGCCTAGTGTCATGTGATTGGTCAGATGGTGTAGTCTGTTGTGATTGGTCAAACGCGTTCATCATGTGTCGCAAATGGAACGCCTACCATCATTACTGGATTATGGTTTACAGGTGGTTGGATGTCATAAAAATGATTTCATAAAACATTCTATTAAGTTCATAAACATTGAAAGTATTTGGAAAATTAATTGATCCTTCTGCAGATGCCAGTAAGAAAAAGGACATTTACAATTCTCTTGTAACAGTTTTATACTTGGACTAGTTGACACGGCATACAGTGTACGGTGTTCGTATCTTCAGATGTTATTACAATACAGATAGTACTTGACTCAGTTTTTGAAATAAATACTTTGAGAGTTAATAGATTGAACAATTAAATTAGCCGAGTTAATAGCAAGATAAACAAACTGTAATACCCCAGAAATAACGGTACATACTAATGATAGCGTTATATGCATTAGCTAAACACAGACATAAGGTACACAAATATTTCTTGAAGACAAAAATAAATATTCACACTTACAGGTTGTGATTCGGTGGAGCTAACAGGTCCAAATAAGGTTGGTATTGCCCCCTCTTTCAAGGATAGTCGTTTCACATATCCTGCAGTGAACGCGCCAAGGTTATTGAAGCAATCTTCGGTGAAATGACGCACGCACAGTAAAACCCTGGGGTTATACTCCTTTGGTATCGTTTGAAAAATGAATTGTAACCATTGTTCCCTCAGAAGTTCTTCCTTTTGTAGTTGAAATAAGAAGGACTTCGTTTCACAACGTAGAACACAGGTTCTAGACATGATACACACGCATCACGAACGAGCGACAGTGTTTTGGGGGAGGAGAGACTAGTAGTGAAGTTTTCGCGGCAGTCCCAGCAAAACGTAGGCGGGGACTATGTGTAGTGACGTAGATACGTGGCGGTTAGAGACTCGGACTAGCTCATGTCTTGTTTGCATGATTCAGAGTCGACTCCCATTTTTACAAGCCAATAACTTTGTTATTTATTCACCTTTAGACTTACAACTTGGCAGACAGCTTACTTTCAAACATGGCAACATAACACACTGCATGAAATGTAATTTTCATGATCTTATGCTACTTACTCTTTAAGCATTATATTTTTGAAGGCCAGTAGTAATAATTGTGTAATAACTGAGATAATGTACAGGACATCCATAAGTGTTTATCATATCTTGTTTTAAGGTTGTAGTTCATTATTTAATTGTTAATTTGTTTTTCATTAACATGCTTTTTGTTTTGTTGTTTGTTTCAGAATGACCGTGTGTTAGGCTGGTGTGAAATCCACAGGAGATGTTCACAGGTAAGATCTTCTCTTACTCCAAATTTGTCATGGCTCTGCTTCCTTAGTCATGTTTTTCTTGGTCCTGTAGCAGAGCCATGACAAAGTCTTTGGTTATGTGTGGAGAGAAACATATTATTGTCCGTTTGACAGTAATATACGTTCTTTCCAGTGTCTTGTCATTAGCCCCATTCCTCTCGTTTCCTTGTTATCCTTCCCTAAGTGTTTGATTACCCACACCTGCCCCGTGTCGTTATCGCTCCTTTGTCTTCCCTTTAAATACCCTCTTGTTTCTTTGTCTTGTGCTCGTGGATTGTACTGTGTATTACCTTATGTTGGATGGTGTCGTGTTCCTGTCCTTACCCGCTGTCTGCACCTGGGTCCTCTGTCTCCGTGTCTCTCACCACCCACGTTCATGACACAAATTACCTTATCACAGTCAAATATGATTTTCCTTTAATGAGCAAATGGCCAAATGTTAATGCCATTACAAGGCATAGCCCTTTTGTATTTAACAGATGCTTTCCTTTAAAGTGATAATATAATAATAATAATAAATTTTATTTTTAATGCGCCTTTCTTACACTCAAGGCGCTACAACATGGTAAAACATAACAACAAACAAAATAATAAAACACCACTGCAATCGCAAAGACAAAAGTCACAAATCATAAAAGGTTAATCACAATCATAAAAATTTAAACAACAATTATAGCTTAAAATACCCCACCACTAAAAAGATTAAGTAGTTTCTTAAAACAATCAAGAGATGGAGAGATCCTGATTGAAGAGGGCAGTGAGTTCCACAGCCTTGGAGCCATACAAGAAAAAGACCTTCTTCCCATAGTTTTAAGTTTACAACACGGCTGAAGGAGCATAAGAGAATCAGCAGAGCGGAGAGACCGAGCAGGTGTTGACAGTGTAACCAGGTTACAAATATATTCTGGCCCCAGCCCATGTACTGCTTCATAAGTTAAGACAAGAACTTTACAATCAATCAGAGATCGTACTGGAAGCCAGTGTAGTTGAGAAAGTACAGAAGTAATGTATTCTCATGAAGATGTGTAAGAGTTTTGTATATTGCAACCTCTTATTCGAATTTGCTGGTAAACCTGAAAGAAGAATTTCCTCGCCACCGTTTGCATACTGTTTTTGCAGTTTTAATCTGCCTGACCGGGGGGGCTGCTTTAGAATTTTAAAGTTTTACTTAATTAATATTGCATATAGGAATTTATAGTCTGTTATATTTGACCTGTGCTTCTCTCTCCTTTATCCTAAATGTGTGCTCTCACTGAGCGTGTGTGTGTGTGTGTGTGTGTGTGTGCGTACTTGTCTGTGTACGTACGTGTGTGTGTGTGTGTGTGGTGGTGTGTGTGTGTGTGTGTGTGTGTGTGTGTGTGTGTGTGTGTGTGTGTGTTGTGTGTGTGTGCGTGCGCATCCGTGTGTGTGTGTGTGTCTCTATGTCTATGTGTGTTAGTATGTGTGTATATTGTGTGTGTGGAGTGTTTTGTATGTGGGTATGTCTGTCTTCTGTGTTTTCAACCTTTTCTTGTTTCTGCAGGTACAACTTTAATTATTTTGCTTATAGTCAATATGTCTCATGTACAGCTGCTTTGTAACAATGAAAATTGTAAAAGCGCTATATAAATAAAGTTGAGTTGAGTTGAGAAATAAAAGTATTACTTGATTTACATGTCTTACTTGTTGTTTTTATACAGTAAAACGGAAATATAAAATGATAAAATCCATAAAAAACTAAATGAATGAATTAATAAAAATACCTAAATTAAACCCCCCCTGTTTTCTGATAAAGAAAGGGTTCTTTATAGCACCACTGAGGTTCTATATAGCACTTTTCAAGGCAGGGTTCTTTATGGAACCTTATAAAAAGGGTTCTGCTATTGTTACAAGCCGAAGAACCCTTTTTTGGTACTATTTAGAACCATTTTTCTTAAGAGTGTACTTTAATGCTCTGTGACCCCTGATATGTTATTTCCAGTGCATGAACACAGTGGATTACTGTTGATTTCACATAGTACTTGTTTGTTTTGACTTTCTACAGGACAGTACTGGTTACTGTGACTTTCTACAGGACATTCCTCTTTAATGTGATTTTCACAATATTTTGACCAGTATTGTAATTTCTCATTGAATATACATCAATTCACTGTGACCCCTAATACAGTTATTTCCAGTGCATGAACACAGTGAATTACTGTAGATTTCACATGTATTTTTTACAGTGTACAGGATGTGTGTTCTGCAAATGTGGCCAGACCAACATATTTCAGAGCTGTCCAAAATGCATAAAAATACAGATGCTGACAATGTGTTTAGCAATAATCTCAAAGAGACAGACTTAATTGCTCAGTGGAATGGTGAAGTGCTCAAAATGATAAAACAATATGTGAAGAGCAAAGAAGGTCACATTAAGCTTAAACAGCTGTATCTATGCATCCTGATGGATGATCGCTGCGAGCACGATCTCTGAAACTGGTGCGCTGTGACGAATGACACGACAGTTTACATCTACACGACTTGTTTTACCATATTTTGAAATATTGCAATGTAAAATCAAACCAAACCAAGAACATAAATACCCCCTTACATGGTGTCCCAACAAAACATGGTGCGGTGCGATGGGACACTGACACATGATAAAATATATTGTTTCCATCTCTGTATGTGCACACTCTTGTTCTGATCACGCTGTTCTGATTAGCTGTGTTTTGTGATGGATTGACGCGCCACGCCCCTTTTTCGCGTTCAGTGTCGACAGACAAATTGATAATCGCTGGAATCTTATCCAGTCACATTTGATAAGACGTGGTATTAGACTTATTGTAAATGTGGCAACATCCAACCCAGTCTCATGGCAGATTTTATAGCCGAAGAATTTAGAATCTATTGATCTTTAAAGACAAATTTCCTCCCTTTATTTGTGGGGGTATCCGTACATGTATATACATATTTTATTTTACCCCACGTAAACCCACATAACACAGACGCAAAGGTCAATTTTGCTAAAACGCACAAATTTAAAGGACCACCCTAACCCCGCCCCTAACGTCACTGGGGCAAAGTCAAATCATAAGTAACACAAATAAAATGTGTGCTGAGTGACACGAGAAAAGGGGGAAATTCATGTCCATGAACATGAATCAAATAAGTTTTGTGTAAATTCCCGTAAAACTGTGTTGCAACATCAGCACACATGCTTGTATTACTGTAGGGTGGATAAATAAATACACAAATGCTACATCCAAAAGAGACCGTAAGTCTCAAGAAAAGCAAAAACAATTTAATCAGTGAGAAGTGGTTTAAGCAGTTTTAATATTAATAGAAACCTTGACAAAACTTGTAATTTTCTTTAAGATGAAAATAATTGTTTGTTTATTGATGTAATTAAAAAGGAAGATGGAAAAGTTTGATCTCCAGAGTTTGGTTCATTAACATGGGTTTAAATCATGGACTATAGGCAAGATTGAGTTTGCAAGATGAAGTGATGTGAGATAAGCCTGTAAACATGGTTAGCTCATTAATGGTAATTGCTTTAACCCAGACAACGCTGGCTGCAGCCCGGTCCTCACCAACCGCTGCTCACCCTGAGGCTCTGAGCTTTAAAACCCTTGAATGAAAAAGAGCAAAACCTTTCCTCTTGAAAGCCGTGTTTCTCACACCAGCTGTTTGAGCCATCCTAATTGCTTTCAGATGGAAATAATCCACTGTCAGGCCTTCCAATAACAGGTAAAGTAAATGTTGTGTGTCTTATGAAAATAGCGAGAGTCATTTCACATCCTCCCGGGCTGAGCCGTGCTTTAGAAATTAGCTGCTGTTTATATGTTTAGAGGCCAGGAAGACACTGTTTATTATTCTTTTTGTTTGAATGTTTTGTTTGGTTGTAAAAGACTTTCTGTGTCTCTATTTTTTGTTCATGTATTTTGAGCACAGGATCAATTGATCTGTTAATATGAATGCTCCGCAAATCCCCTCTTCACGATGCAAGCTAAATCTAAACAACATTTGGAATGAGCAGAGTCAGTGTGTAAAGTTTGATCAGGGCGTCACCCTGGTTCGTGTCCAGTCTAATCCTCCAGATCTGACCCTGGACAATCAGTGACATTGCTGCTGCGCACACGTGGGCTACGACGCCTTTGGAGTGGGATTAACCCCTTGAGCTATTCTCTCTTTTCTGATGTAAAGCTTAGAAGCAGCTGGGAGCTGGGCACACCCCTGCCGGGGTTGACCCGGCTTGGGCTAGGGCACGAGCTTCAGACCTCAATCAGCATGACCTGAAGGCTGTCTTCAGCCATCAGAAGCTGTGAGGCCGGCTCTCTTCTCTTGCTAAGCTTCCTCTTTAGTTTTTTAACCTTCAAAAACAACACTACTATCAGTACTGTAAGGTCAAGTTTTAAGGCTTGCAGTACAGAATCTAAAGCAGTCAAAACAAAGTGCACAAAAGTAAAAAAAAAAAATTATACATGGAGAAAAATTAATAATAAGTAGTGGTTTACCATAAAAGAGTCTTTTAACAGTGCCTGGTTATTTTGCAGAAAAAAAACTCTGTCAATTTGTTTTTTTGGCAAAGAATTTAAAGAGTTTCCTGAAATCACTTGTACTACGTTTTGAAAACCACGAACATTATATTTCATTTTTGCTGCTGACAAACCGTCTAGTAGCATAGCATGTAGGGCTGGGCGATATGGCAAAAAAGTAAACTCGATCATTTTTTCCCATATTGATCAATAACTATATTTATTTCGATACATATATTTTTTAATGCTGCCAGCTGTAAGAGATGATAGCATTGATGATTTACCTTGGATTCGAGCAAGATCATTACATTCGCGCAGTGTGAGTGCAGTCAAAATGGCAAATGAATGGTAATACACTGTTTCCTGAAAATAGTCTCTCTGCATCAGCAGAAAGCCGTCTGCATGCAACATACATACATTAAACCCAAGTGCTGTTTACTGTGCTGCTCATAATAGCACCAAATTATTAAAAAACACAAAATACTAACCTGCGTTCTTTTTTTGATCATGCGCCATGATAGAATCAAGTTGAGTGTGAAACCAAACCAATGCTGCGGGAGGAGCCAGGAATAAGCGCACGTGGTTGGGAAAACGTGAACCAATCTAAGAAACATGACCGATCTAAAAACGCCCTTAATCTCATTTTGACTTAATTGACTCATTCAGTGAAGGTGTCACAGTCACAGTCACCAGCTGGAGTGCCCTCTCAAATCCACTCATTGAACACTGACCATTCTCACCTGTTTGTAATAACCACTGTCTATATAAGCCTGGTTCAATCACACTGTCATTGTCTTGTTAAGTGTCTACTGCATTTCTGAGCATTCTTGTTTGTGTTGGATTACCCTGTGTTTTAGACCTTGGACTATACTGCTATCTTTTGTGAACCTTTCCTGCCTGCCTCGACCATTGCCTGTGATGCCGTTTCTGATTGTTTGCTGCCTGCCCTGAACTCATTGCCTGTTTGTACCAGATCTCAATTAATAATGCTGCATTTAGATCCGCACCTTTCAAGTCTCCGAGCAGAGAGTATTCATTCAGTAAATTCAAACGCTCTGATAGAGCTCAAACACTATTGGCTCATGCCTCTGTAAAGAGAAGAGCTGCAGCACTTGCGCACATACATAGCGGGACTCATTCAGTGAACCTTAATAAATCTTTCAAATAGACATCTCACATAAACTATAGTACATTTCTTTAATCATGCAAGCATGTTACATACATGGTTCAATCCAGAGTCAGCGCCAGGGAGCACAAAGTGATCAGCACCATACATAATATACTTTGGCCAGTGGGACAAGAGATTGTCCCACTGGAGTTCCTCAGGGATCGATTCTTGGACCTCTACTTTTTAGTCTGTATTTAAATGACCTACCAGAGGTCTGTCTTGATGTAGATATACAAATGTACACTGATGACACTTTGATTTATGTACATGATAGAACGAAAGAACAGGTGGCACTAAAATTGACTTCTACTACGAAAATTTCTGACCGGCTTTTTCAGTGTTTATGTGAGATGTCTATTTATTTAAGTGAAGTTTAGAGGTACTAACTTTGGTCGTTCGGCTTTTTCTGTAAGAGCTGCAGTTAGCTGGAACCGTCTACCAATTAATATAAGACAATGTCCTACTTTAGCACAATTTAAGCTAAACTTGAGCCAAGCATGTGATCATTCAACACAGTTTTAATTGTGTCTTTGCTATGGTTTTGATGAATATATCTTTACATATATGTTATACTGGATGTATTAGCTACTGTATATACGAAACATCCAATAACATTTAAGGAGGTTTTTGTAATAATTATTGTATTGGGTTATCTGGTTTATTTGGTGTTATATGAAGGAGTTTTTTTATTACTAAAGGATATATGTAATTGTTATAATTTGAATCAGAATTCCGGCCGTGGATTATTTTGTGGTGAAAATAACGATCTTGTAGTTCAAAAAATCTCTCAGAAAAAGAAGGTCCAGGTGTCAAAGAGTTAACTTTATTTGCTCGAGTCAAACAAAGTGAGATGTTCCAAGTCATCTGAAAACCAAGTGTTTTCCAGTCTACAGTTATAGTAAAACTACTGAAAGGTGGTCCTTACTAAAACCAATCAGGTAGATTCCCACTATCTCTTATTTTTATTAACCAATTGTTGATTTTCTGCCACAAATATATCCCAAGCAACAATATGTGTATTTATTCGTGGTAGGCTGGCTATTACCTCATTTTTAAAATATATTTTTACACAATGGTACAGATTTACATACAATGGTCTCCTCATATGAAATCATCAAAAATCACTGGACTATGCCCGTTTCTTAGTTACCAGTGGTCTGTGGAAAGTACCTAGGTTTCCAAAGTCTCAACTCTTGAACTTTTTAGGCCTGAGGCCTTACTGGATTTGTCAATGGTTCATAGTGCTCAAATGTGCTCTTAAACATGCTTAAAGTGACATTAAGTGCATTTATACGAACAATCATTGGTTACAGGTACAGATTGTATCATTAAATCATCAATTTGTCTTCAAATAATCAAATCATCATCATAAACCTACTTATATGTAATCATCCTTGATTAAATGTGATTTCAGATTAACACATCTATGTCTACTAATGTTCCTATAAATACTTCTTAATCCTTTTTAGGTATTTCTCATTTGTATAATAACTGTGGTGAATAACAGTGCTCAATTCATGTAAAATATATCTTGTTTGTGCCCATATGTGCTCAGAAATGACACAATAATACCTGTTTCCCGTGTGGATTACCTGTTTTACCAAGGAGATCTTTTACCCTGTGGATTTACGTTTCATTTGTGACTGTTTCCAGAGTTTTTTGGATCTCATTAAAACCTATCAACCTTACCTGTGGTGGTGACATCCTTCTGTTCCCTAGTATCCTGTCGGGACCTGAGGCTAGCACTGTTCGTTTGTTCTCTTTGTGTGTGTGCAAGTATGTGTACTGAGCTGGCTGCGGTTGTCTTGGCAACCGCACACGCTCACTGTCGGCGTGTATGTGTGTTATGAGAATCACCTGTCGCTCCGCATCTACCCTCATTAATCTGTGTTCTCACCTGGTGGTCATTAACTCAGCCTATTTATTCTCGGTCACTTTCTCACTTCCCTTGTTCATTGTATTCAGTTGCCGTACCGTTAGTAGTAGTGTTTGACTACCCCTTGTCTTGCCCTTGTTATCCAGTGTTCTCTTGTCGTGTCATGTGGATGTTCGTGTGTTGGATTATTTACCTTGTGGATTCCTGTTCTGTGTTCTCCGTGTCACTTCCCCCTTTGCCCAGAGGACTGCTTTCGTCACAGCACCACCCGAACCTATCTTGCCAGGAGTACAGTCCCAGGTCTACAGTCTTTCCTCTGCTGTTGGTCGCAGGCGGCCTGGTTCACCAGAGGGGCGGTACAATCCACTTCGCCCTACCCGCGG
This sequence comes from Triplophysa rosa, assembly GCF_024868665.1. Lineage (NCBI taxonomy): Eukaryota > Metazoa > Chordata > Actinopteri > Cypriniformes > Nemacheilidae > Triplophysa > Triplophysa rosa. Next base: position 785,171 of record NC_079914.1, read on the forward strand.
TTGTTGGAGTTATCCACCGTCTCCCGATCTCACCGTGGTGGCTGGTCTACACATCACCTCTTCCGCCGTCCTGTTCACATCGGGCTGACGCTGCCGTACACTGGGCCTTCCCAGTTGGCCTAGCAGTCAGCTAGGACGGTTGGGCTTTTCTCTAGTGCCTGGACTTTTGGAACTTTCTCTCAGTGTGCATTTTGTTGTTTCAACTAAATAAACCGTGTTACCCCGCTATTGGATCTGTGTGTTTCTATATCGTGACAGAACGAACGTACCAGAGATGGATCCAGCGGGGCCAAGTCCGCTACATACAGCCGTAACACAGCAGGGGGTGTTATTGGGACAGCAGGTGTCCCGTCTCAACGCGGCGGCACAGGAGATCGGCTCGTTGCACGCCCAGATTACGGACCTCACTGCGCGCCTGCAGGCTGTACAGACTGTAGCCTCCGCTCAGACGGAGCCTCTTCGGCACGATCCCGAGCCACAGGTAAACAACCCTCCCGTCTACAATGGCGATCCCAACTCGTGTCGGGCATTTTTGTCCCAGTGCTCCCTGGTGTTCAACCTCCAGCCTCGACGCTATTCTGCGGAGTCAGCTAAGGTGAGCTTCGTCCTCACACTCCTCTCTCGGTGCTCGGGAGTGGGGTATGGCCGTTTGGGATGCCCAGAGTCCTTGTTGTGCCTCGTTTGAGGAGTTCCGTAGAGAGATGGAAAGACTGTCTGATCGATCGGTTCGGGGGGACGAGGCCGCCGCCAAGCTCTCGCGTCTGACACAGGGAAGGGCATCCATCACCGATTATGCCATCCAGTTCCAGACCCCTCAGCGAGTGGAATGCAGCGGCGCTGCGGGCACGATTCTTGGAGGGGTTAAACGACGCCATTGCAGACGAGCTGGCCGTTATGGAGGTTCCCGTGGACCTCGAGAGTTTGATTTCCCTCGCTCTGCGAGTTGAGGCTCGGCTGGATTTACATCGGAGACGAAGAACGGCGGCCAATGCCTGGCGCAGGATGGAACCTCCCGCTCTCTCCGATTCTGATCCACAGTCGTCGGCTCCCATGGACACGGAACCCATGCAGTTGGGGCGGCTCCGCCTTTCTCCTCTCCAGAAGCAGCAGCGTTTGTCCCAGGGTCTCTGTCTCTACTGCGGGAAGCCGGGGCACTTTGCCATTAGATGCCCGCTAAAAGCCAACGCCCACCAGTAGTACGGAGGGTACTGGTGGGTCATCTCAGTAGCCCCCTCCCAGACACGTCCCGCACCCAGTTGGCATTTACCCTGGAACACCAAGGAGTCATGCACGCATAACTAGCCTTATTAGATTCCGGCGCTGAAGGCAACTTCATTGACCGCGAGACGGCGCGGCGTTGGCAACTTCCTTCCGTTGCACTCTCCAACCCGGTGTCGGTGTGGTCGCTGGGTAGGACACTCCTCTTCACCGTCACTCACTGCACACCTAGCGTAAGCTTATTTATTTCTGGGAATCATCGTGAGAACATCATGCTGTACATACTCGAGTCTCCCAACAATGTTATTGTCCTCGGGCACCCTTGGTTGCTACAGCACGGTCCTCACGTTGATTGGGTAAACAACACTATTCTTGCTTGGAAACCGTCTTGTCATGTATCTTGTCTTGGTCCTGCCCTGTCTCCTGTCTCTGTTTCTTGTGCTCCCCAGGGTGAACCTGCCGATCTGAGTCCCGTTCCGGTGGAGTATCGCGATCTCGGTGCGGTGTTCAGCAAGTCCCGGGCTGCCTCACTTCCTCCTCATCGCCCCTACGACTGCGCCATCGACCTCCTTCCCGGCCCTTCTCCTCCCAGGGGACGCCTATTTTCCCTGTCCGGTACTGAGAGAGAGGCCATGGACCGTTATATTCGCGATTCTCTGCAGGCTGGGCTCATCCACCGTTCTTCCTCCCCCGCTGGCGCCGGCTTCTTCTTTGTCCAAAAGAAGGATGGCTCCCTTCGCCCCTGTATTGATTATCGAGGTTTGAACGACATTACCATTAAGAACAGGTATCCCCTACCTCTCATGTCATCTGCCTTTGAGTTATTGCAGGGAGCCAAGGTCTTCACCAAGTTAGACCTCCGCAACGCCTATCACCTAGTCCGCATCCGGGAGGGAGATGAGTGGAAGACTGCGTTTAACACCCCCACGGGACACTACGAGTATTTGGTGCTTCCTTTCGGTCTCACCAATGCTCCGGCGGTCTTCCAGGGTCTGGTCAATAGCGTCTTGGGTGAAATGATTAATCAGTTTGTCTTCGTGTACCTGGATGACATTCTTATTTTTTCCCCCTCTCTCCAGGCGCACACCCAGCACGTAAGACGGGTCCTCCAGCGCCTACTCGAGAATCGACTTTTTGTCAAAGCAGAGAAGTGCGAGTTCCATGCCGAGTCTGTGACGTTCCTTGGCCACATATTATCCACTTCGGGTATCCAGGCTGATCCCGCCAAGACTGAGGCTGTCGCCGAGTGGCCCGTACCTGACACCCGTAAGGGACTGCAGCGTTTCCTGGGATTCGCCAACTTCTACCGGCGTTTCATCAGAAACTTTGGTCAGATTGCTGCACCCCTTACTGCGTTGACCTCCACTAAGACTTCCTTCAGGTGGAATCAGCAAGCTTAGGCTGCCTTTGATAAGTTGAAGTCCCGTTTTATCTCTGCTCCTGTCTTGTCTATTCCAGATCCTGCTGGCCAGTTTATTGTTGAGGTCGACGCTTCCGATGTTGGCGTAGGCGCAGTCTTGTCTCAGCGGTCGAGGCATGATGGGAAGGTTCATCCCTGTGCCTATCTCTCTCATCGCCTCAGCCCAGCGGAACGTAACTACGACATCGGTAACAGGGAGCTGCTGGCGGTCAAGTTAGCATTGGACGAGTGGCGTCACTGGTTGGAGGGAGCAGCGCATCCCTTCCTGGTCTGGACGGACCATAAAAACCTGGAATACATCCGTTCGGCCAGGAGGTTAAGCTCTCGTCAGGCCCGTTGGGCACTCTTCTTTGGGCTTTTTGACTTCACCCTCTCGTTCCGGCCCGGCTCCAAGAACACCAAGCCCGACGCCCTTTCCCGTTTGTTCGTGACCCCGGACAATGGTGCCTCCAATGACACCATCCTGCCCGTGGGGGTGGTGGTCGGGACTATATCCTGGGGAATCGAGCGGCGGGTTAAGGAGGCCGGCCAAGGGGTGCAAGTTCCAACCGAGTGTCCGACGGGCAGACTATTCGTACCGGCTGCGCTGCGTCCTGAAGTCCTTCAGTGGGGGCATTCGTCCAGGCTGGTTTGCCATCCAGGTACTCGGGGAACGATGGCGTCAGTTCGCCAGCGTTTCTGGTGGCCGTCATGGTCCAACGATGTCAGACAGTTTGTATTGGCCTGCCCGACGTGTGCTCAATCTAAGCCCAGTAACCGTTCTCCCGCTGGTCTGCTCCGCCCCCTTCCCATTCCTTCCCGCCCATGGTCACACATTGCTCTCGATTTTGTCACTGGGCTTCCCTCCTCGGGCGGTAACACTGTGGTTCTCACGGTGGTGGATCGCTTCTCTAAGGCGGTTCATTTTATTCCCCTACGTAAACTTCCCTCCTCTCGGGAGATGGCGCAACTGCTCATTGACCACGTTTTCCGGCTCCATGGCTTGCCGGTTGACGTGGTCTCTGATAGGGGCCCGCAGTTCACCTCCCGCTTTTGGAAAGAATTTTGTAGACAGATCGGGGCCTCTGCGAGTCTGTCTTCCGGTTTCCACCCGCAGACCAATGGGCAGTGCGAGTGGGCCAATCAGGATCTCGGAAGAATGCTCCGCTGTCTGACTTCGTCTAATCCGGGTTCCTGGAGCCAACAGCTCTCGTGGGTATAATATGCCCACAACTCACTTCCGTCGGCTGCTGCAGGTTTGTCTCCTTTTGAATCTTCTATTGGTTATAACCCTCCCATATTTCCCTCACAGGAACCCGTCGCTGCGGTACCTTCGGCTCTGGCTTTCATCCAGCGTTGCCGGCGCACTTGGCGGAGAGCCAGAGAGGGGTTGGCCCGGACCTCGAGACGTACCAAAGCAGCGGCTGACCGCCACCGGTCCTCTCCTCCTACCTATGTGTGTGGTCAACGAGTGAGGCTCGCTACCAAGGACCTGCCTCTCCGGGCGCCTTCCCGCAATCTACCCTCATCTACCCTCATTAATCTGTGTTCTCGCCTGGTGGTCATTAACTCAGCCTATTTATTCTCGGTCACTTTCTCACTTCCCTTGTACGTTCGTTGTATTCAGTTGCCGTACCGTTAGTAGTAGTGTTTGACTACCCCTTGTCTTGCCCTTGTTATCCAGTGTTCTCTTGTCGTGTCGTGTGGATGTTCGTGTGTTGGATTATTTACCTTGTGGATTCCTGTTCTGTGTTCTCCGTGTCACTTCCCCCTTTGCCCAGAGGACTGCTTTCGTCACAGCACCACCCGAACCTATCTTGCCAGGAGTACGGTCCCAGGTCTACAGTCTTTCCTCTGCTGTTGGTCGCAGGCGGCCTGGTTCACCAGAGGGGCGGTACAATCCACTTTGCCCTCGCCGCGGTTGTTGGAGTTATCCACCGTCTCCCGATCTCACTGTGGTGGCTGGTCTACACATCACCTCTTCCACCGTCCTGTTCACATCGGGCTGACGCTGCCGTACACTGGGTCTTCCCAGTTGGCCTAGCAGTCAGCTAGGACGGTTGGACTTTTCTCTAGTGCCTGGACTTTTGGAACTTTCTCTCAGTGTGCATTTTGTTGTTTCAACTAAATAAACCGTGTTACCCCGCTATTGGATCTGTGTGTTTCTATATCGTGACATATCCTGAGACATACCGATGAAATTTAGCTCTTGTCATTGTCCATTGTCCCTGTTATATAAATAAATAAAATAAAATGAAAAACAAATTCCAAATCACATAAAAAATGACTAATACAAAAGTATCTTTAATGTAAACAAACAAAGACTTTTTTTGTTACATCCCTACCTTCATGATGTATGGTATATACATATGTAACCTAATAACTGTTTTATTTTTTCATAATTATTATTATTATTAATGAACCAAAACAGCTACTAATTATAGTATTGTGAAAGCCTGCTGTCTGCAATTCTTCCTCCAGAATCTTGTTGTCAGTTTTGTCACATTAAAGCCAGAGATGAAACTCTTCCACACATTCTTATACCACACAGTGGTTTTATGTAAAACAATGTCTTGAGTTTAAAAACCACAGAGAGCCTTTAAGCTAACATTGCAGATATCACACTTGGTTACTATTTACATCTGTGAAATATGCTCTGTTACCTTTAGCGGCACGTTAAACACTTTATGATGATGGATTCATTCAAACCATATGCATTAGAAGACAACTCCTCGCTGTTGAGGCTTTCTGCAGGCTGATGAACTCTCTAGCCTTGTATCACAATTTCTCCACCCTTGTGTGTGGCCTACAGACACCTGAACTGGGTTAGATCACACACATTTTGTCCTATGGAATGGCAGGGGAATGAATTGCAGACTTTTGGAACACCCAGGTTGTTACCGCAATGCTCCAGTGCAGATTGTAAGTTGACTGCTGATTTAAGGCGCAGTAAGCAACGGATGTTTTCCACTTCATTTGCTGCCCGTGTGACACCTTAATGATCCGCCTCTCCCGTATTCGTCATGGTGGCTGATGTTTCACTGAGAACGCGTCAGCACGTTCCCTACGATGCTCTCGGGATTCAGAAGCGCTCCAAGTCTGAAGAAAAGATGTTTCTTCACATATGGTTTTTGTCATGGAGAGGCCGGAGCCCATGAGAATTTACATGTCAGTTCACTAAAGCAGAACATGTAGCCTTCCTTTTGAGTCATGCAGAGGCAAAATGAGAACGCTGAAAACAATTGAGGAAAGGTCAGCAAAGGACCTCTGGACAGCGTCTTTCAAAATCCACAATGATTTGAGTTTCAGCAGGCGGGTATGGACGTTTGTCATCTACTTCCATATGGATAAGCCATTTGAGTTACTTTTGACAAGTGAGAAATAATGGGCTCGCATTTTCCTTGTGCTACACTATCTCTCTTAATGTCTCAGTTTTTCACGTCTGGTATTTGAAGGTTCATCAGAGGTGAGAGCAGGAACTAGAAGCTACTGTTTAGTTTTCCTCTTGACTGTTTCAGGGAGCACAGCTTTCTCCCATTTGTTGCAATCTTGTTTTGCATGGCTTTCATGAGGTCCCGCAGGGTTCTGCTCTGGTTCCCAGAAAGATTTTTTGAATTTGTTCCGCCACATGTCGCAGACTGCTTAACAGCTCTTTTGCCATATGATGATGGCCATTTATTTTTATAAATAGTTTTTTTTCCTATCTAGATTCAAGGTGATTTTATGTGCACGCTTTTAGAAAGCCACATGCAGTTGGAAGCAGTCGTGAAATGTTTGTAATGCTCATGACTGCTAAAACCTTGGCAAATTGGCTTTTTGGCTTTGTTTTCTGCACTCTTTGTCATCAAATCATTTGATTGAATTATCATTCATGCGCAACATCTGAGCTGGATGTTCATTTTGCAGTGACCTAAAAAATGCCCTGGGTGCCTGCTTTATGTTCTCTAATAACTCTATTATTGAACACTGTATACAATGTCCTGTTTCAGTGATGTTTCTCATTGACTAGTGACTCATTCTGTATCTTGATCTCGTGCAGTCAAATGCATTGTGAATGCAGTGTTGTGAAACACTGTGATTTGTGCTGCTTACATTCAATGTATTTCCTCAACTTTTCTGAGATATGTTTAGTTTACTTCTATAACTTGAATAAGACTTGAAATGAAAGTAAATCTGATCCGTGCTTTTCTTTACACTACGAAAATATGAAAACTTCCCTGCTGTGATGTATGGTTGTGCACTGCAGGTGACTCACTGACAGAAAAGGATCTAGTACTGCTTCTCCAGCAGCTCCCACAGTTGTGAGGTAGTGTAGTAATGTAGTCACACAATGTTGCATCACCCCTTGTATAAAACCTGAATTTTTTTGCACAAATCCTACCTTAAAACTCATGTGACAAGCAGAGCGGGACGAGGGTCGTTAGGGAACGGTGCGAGGCCGGTGACGCGTGAAAATGGTTTCTCTCGTCCTTCACTGCTGTTGCTCCTCCTTTTATGCTTCCGAGCTCCTCCGTGAGAGATGCGAGACCGGTGCAACGTTATCACTCGTGTCACCGGCCGTGCACCATTCCCGTCGCGGCCCTCATCTCACTCTGCTTGTCACAACTCACAATCAACTCACATGATTATTGTAGGCTCACTGTATTTAGATTGTTTAATGTACTTATATTGAATTTCGTCCCACAGCGCAGCTTTAATAGAAAACATTTGTGTTTATGGTTATTTTTGATCAAACTTAACCCATCACTACACCATCAACAAGAGATGCACATGTGCTTTTGTGCAGGAAATGAGGTAAGGTTAAAATAATTAATTTGATTGGATGGGAGCCTTCTTCACTGCTTCATCCATCTGGTGACTTGTATTTGTCTTGTATTTTTATGATGAAGCATGGGCTTTTATCTTCACGAAGAAGTTTTCCATATTGTCTTTAATGCTTTCCAGCCCACACATTTTTCACTTTTTTTCTGTTGGGCCTGGATGTCATCTGCATTTTTTTAAACCAGCAGGAGACCAGAGAATGAAACACATTACAATTTCTGAGTCTGCCATCATATAGATGTCACAATTCAGCTTTCAAGTACTTTTTAAGCACTTGTTTGTCATTGCAGGTTTAGATAAAGTGGTGGCACATTTTGCATATGTTCAGAATAACATTATCTTTAAGCTGCATGCTGATGCTGCTCCTACAGACCACCTAACTTCAGTGCAGAAGGCATATTCAACAAAGTTTTAATCAAAGATTTTTTGATTTACAGTGCTGTGAAAAAGTTTTTGCCCCCTTTTATTGCATATTTAAATGATTCCGATCATCAAACAAATTATAACATTAGACAAAGATAACCGGAGTAAATACAAAATGCAATTTTAAAAAGCTATCCGAACCTACCTGGCCCAATGTGTAAAAGTAATGTCAAATATGTCATCCATGGTGGAGTTCCAATACACTGCTGACCAAAAAGAACACAATGGTTCAGCTCACAATGGTACCCCCCACACATCTGGGCAAATATTCTGTGGACTTATGAGACAAAAGTTGAAGAAGTTGTTACATCTGGCAAAAAATTGAAACAGCATTTCAACTCAACTTTATTTATATAGCGCTTTTGACAATTTTCATTGTTACAAAGCAGCTGTACATGAACATATTGACTTTAAGCAAAACAATTAAAGTTATACCTGTAAAAACAAGAAAAAGGTGAAAACACAGAAGACAGACATACCCACATACAAAACACTCCACACACACGATATGCACACGTACTAACACACATAGACATAGACACACACACGGACGCGCACACACATACACACAGACAAGCACACACACGCACACACACACGCACGCACATGCACACACAGTGAAAGCACACATTTAAGATAAAGGAAAGAGAAACACGGGTCAAATATTAAACAGACTATAAATTCCTATATGCAATATTAATTAAGTAAAACTTTAAAATTCTAAAGCAGCCCCCCCGGCCAGGCAAATAGTACAAAACAGTATGCAAACGGTGGCGAGGAACCCAAAACTCCAATCAAGAAAAAAAAACTCAGGTGAACCCAGGCCCAACCAGGGGATTCCAGTTCCCCTCTGGCAAAAACTGCTGCCTCTGCACAAGCTCGACAGTGCTTGCACAACAAGGCTAAATAAAAAATAAATAAACTTACTAATAAGGTAAATTATAGTTTTAAGATTATCATTAATAATCTAATAGCATTTGAAATTTTGTAGTGAAGACGTGTCAAGTCGCCGCGTCCTTCTTTATCCAGCTCTATCATCTCAGCTCTTGTCAGGTCGCCGCTTCCCATTCTCCGCTCTACCATCACGTCTGGGCATTCTGCTAACTTGATCTAACTAATGGAGCCTAAACCCTCAGAGGATTTATATTATGGAAGTGTAGTGTATGCATGATTAAAAAGATGCGTCTTTAGTCTAGATTTAAACTGACAGAGTGTGTCTGCCTCCCGGACAGGGCAGGGAAGACTATACCAAAGTTTAGGCACTAGAAAGGAAAAGGATATAACACCTGCACTTGATTTTGAAATTCTAGGTATTACCAATTGACAGGATGCCTGAGAGCGTAATGCACGTGAAGGACTGTAATACAAGAGGAGTTCACTCAAGTTGTGAGGAGCTAAACCATGTAGGGCTTTATAGGTAATAAGCAAGATTTTAAAGTTAATGCGTTGCTTTATAGGTAACCAGTGCAAGGTTGACAGAACCGGGCTAATATGCTCATACGTTTTTGTATGTGTAAGAACTCAAGCTGCCGCGTTTTGGACCAGTTGGAGTTTTTGTAATAAGCCTGCAGGGGAACCACCTAACAGTGCATTACAGTAATCTAGTCTTTATGTCATGTCTTTATGCCTCTTGAAAGTAATTTAATAAACGTTAAACAAACTAAACATGAACAAAATACAGATAATCAACTGTTACGACTCGGATTGCTAAATATTAGATCTCTCTCTAATAAAGCACTTTTTGTTAACGATATGATAACAGATCATAAAATAGACATGCTCTGTTTGACAGAAACATGGCTAAAACCAGATGATTATATTGCTTTAAATGAATCTGTCCCCCAAGATTATTATTATAAACACGAGCCTCGTCTAAAAGGCAGAGGGGGAGGTGTCGCAGCACTTTACAATAACTCTCTTAGCATTTCCCAGAAGTCGAACTCTAAATATAATTCTTTTGAAGTCATGGTTCTTCATGTTTCAACACCTAATACTAAAGATAAAAC
>NC_079914.1:798236-826772 GCF_024868665.1 Triplophysa rosa
TTGTGTGTGTGGAGTGTTTTGTATGTGGGTATGTCTGTCTTCTGTGTTTTCAACCTTTTCTTGTTTTTGCAGGTACAACTTTAATTATTTTGCTTATAGTCAATATGTCTCATGTACAGCTGCTTTGTAACAATGAAAATTGTAAAAGCGCTATATAAATAAAGTTGAGTTGAGAGTTGAGTCATGAATACATGAATTAACTTCTCTGCATCTGACAGTGACAGCATATGATGTAGTTTAGATATATTCTTAAAATGGAAAAACGCAATTTTACAGGTGTTGGCTCTCAAATGACAGATTACTATCGAATAGAACGGCAAGATTCTTAGCTGACGAAGAGGGTTTTATGGAACATCCGTCAATAGTTAAGCAGTATTCTTGGTTGTTGTTACAGAATCACCAGGTTCCCAACGCACTCTCCCGCAACGATCACAATCACCAGATTACTAATCACCGTCACCTGTCCCTCATCACCGCTCCCCACTATATGAACTGCACTCAGCCTCTCAATCTTTGTCTGGTCTCGTTGAACATACCACGCTACAGTGACTTTGTTCATACTCACCCGACTACTTGTACCTTTCAAGGATAAGAAGTTGTCATCATCATCGTCTCGTCCTCATCGTCAGTGAATCTACAAAAGAAGGAAAGTGATTCATCTTATCTTACTCAGTGACTGTCCAAGTGTACGTATAGAGCTGCTGCACCTTATATCATCTTCCATTTGATTATTTACCTGCCTTTGTTCAATAAATTCTTTCCTGTTTATAGCTCAGTATCCGCTGGTCTGTGGTACTGTAACAGTTGTTACGTATGGCGGTTTTCGGTACAATAAGTAACACTTCTGTTTTGTCCGAGTTCAGTAATAAAAAGTTGTTACTCATCCAGTTTTTTATATTGACTATGGTATGATGTTCATAAAAATAACATCATACCAACAGTCAACCATGGGTATGGTAGTGCGATAATCTGGGGCTGGTTTGCAGCTTTAGGATGTGGACAACTCGCTATAATTGTGGAGCCATGAATCCCACAGAGGACTTGATTTTAATAATGCCAACAAATCAAACTGAACAGATGTTCAGTTTTATATAAAAGTACATTGTTTATCTTTATGGGTTTGATTGCTTTTTAAGATGAACCATCTTCAGAGGGGGTCTGCTGAAGTGGGGTTTAATATCTTCGTATCATAGAATAAACAGTTCTGCAGTAGTTGATTTGTTTTTATGACATTTTTGTCCAGGTGCCCAGAAGTACAAATATTAGAGGGAACCTTGCTTTTGAATAAATATTTATAACTGCTTTGACTGTGGTACGATTTCAAAGCCAGCACTTGTGTAGTGCCGCAGAATGATCCATTCTTTAAGTATAAACACGTGACATGTCTGGTTTCAGATATATCCTGTGTGAGAGACACATTTAGAGTGTTAAACGGAGGTGAGGCTTTGTGCACAGGCTGGTACAAGACTTCTGAAGAGTGTCACCTGCTGTGGCCGGCGGTCAACCTGCGATCAAAGCTGAGCTGGAGCTAAATCGCAGACAGACAAGCGAAAAGATGACTGGACCCTTGGGATTATCAATTCTGAGCTTCCTGCTGTATTTCAGACAATCCACTGCAGCTCAGATTTCAAAAGTGAAGATATTTGACAGTATTTCATTCCACCGATTCACCTTTACTTGCATCTTAACCAACCAGAGAAAAAAGAGACTAGAACGAATGATGCAGATTACTGGACCGCTAATAAAAATAGGTAGTAAAAATTGTAAGCTTGTTTTAATAGTTCATTGTTACTTTCTCACTAAACTGAGTTACTTAGTGTGGTGTTTCACAAACTCAGGATGTCAAGTGTTTAACAGAAATATGCTTCATATCAGCACACTGTAAAAAATGTACAGCAACTTACTGGCAACTTTGGTTGCCAGTAAGACTGTAATTTTTTACAAGAGTACTGTAAATCACCAACTACAGGTTCACTGTAAAAATTACAGCAATTTCTTACAGTGCACAATAAGAAGAAAATGGCTTGCTATTGTACACTGGTGTAGTCAGCTTGTGTTTCAGTGTTATAGCCAAAGTGGTGCTAAATGTATACATTTAGTAGTAAATTTACATGTTGTTCTTTTCCCAAAACATACAGTCTACTTTTTATTTAAAAACTGTAAGTGTTAACAGTAGTTTTTATGATGTTTTTATGAGCATTCAGTTGAAGGTCTGAAATATTTCCCTTAAATCCGTCCAAAACTATTGCCTATCACCTGTAGACGAAATGTCATAACTCTCATTGAAATATCTGCGTTTCTTCTGTAAGTGAAGATTTAGTGTAAAGAAGTCTCCAGCAGTGTTTCCGTCTGGGATCAGTCAGTGCAGTCTGACAAGGGCAAAGAGTCACGGTTCCTCCTGAAGTGTCCAACTTCTTCTGAAATGGGTGGAGGGGGATAAAAATGCTCTCGTCTCTCTGAAAACATGCACCTGAAAGCCTAAATGGAAGAAAGCTTAGGTTCCTGCGTGAATATGAGAAGCAATATGGGGTCTCTGGCCCTTCAGCCATCATCAATGTGAGGTCACGTTCAAGTATAAATATATTTTGCTTAAAACATGTTAAGGATTTTCGATAAATAACAAAACCTCACATCAACTATTTGGAGCATTGTTCACAAATCACAGCATACAGTAATCATCTCATATGTCAATTAATCATGCTTTTATTATAGTTATTTATCTATTATTTCATTTTTAACACCATTCCAGCATCTAACACTAGCTGTGTTTACATGGACCAGTGTAATCCGATTAAAAATCCAATCTGAATGAAAATTCTCCATATAAACACGTCAATCAGATTAAAAATGCCCAAGCCGAATTGTAAGGGGTGGTTTATGCCGTTTGTAATCTGCTTGATAGGACATGTAGGAAGTTGTGCGCATGTGCAAAGACGAAGCTGGCTCACACAGACGTAAGGGCAGGACGCACGGAACGGAGCAGCTGTTGCTAAAGAAACCAAAAACCATAAATCTGGCAAAGCGGTTCAAATTTCCATATGCTTGTCATCTCTAAATGAACATGAATGTTTCTATGCATTTAAAATGTCTTAACTGTTTCCCTGTGAGTGAGTTTTTAACCGCAGTTTCTCAGTTACTTTTTAAACACGATACATTTGCAGATGTACAAACACACTGTAGGCTAAAATATCTAATCATAAAATTTCATTTATATTCGTAGTAGGCTACCGAACATTTATTTTATTTATCATTTACTTACATGTGCTTTGGAAGGATACTGTTTTTACCAAGTCGCTGTAACGACGTTGCTTAATTGATATGTAGACATTATCTTGCGTTTATGAATTGTATTAAAATAAATACATCTGTGCTTACAACATTGTTTGAGTAGCCGTTTTGTGATTATGATAAGGATACCCGTGTCCACCGCGCCCGTCTCTGCCGTTAATGCTGATATATGAATGCGCATATTATCACTTTTAAAGTTCGGTATTAGCTGTTGCTAAACATTTATTTTAATTATTGTTTGCCTGCAGACGCTCTGGTGGGTCTTGGTAGTTTTGTCATGGTTTTACCATGGTAAAACCGGATCGGATGTGCTCGCGCTTCATTGGCACGAGACACTCTGCCTTTACTCAACTCAACTTTATTTATATAGTGCTTTTTACAATTTTCATTGTTACAAAGCAGCTGTATAAGACATATTGACAATAAGCAAAACAATTAAAGTTGTACCTGCAAAAACAAGAAAAAGTTGAAAACACAGAAGACAGACATACCCACATACAAAACACTCCACACACACAATATGCACACGTCACGTACTAACACATATACTGTACACACACACACACACACACACACACACACACACACACACACACACACACACACACACACACACACACACTGAGAGCACACATTTAGATAAAGGAGAGAGAAGCACAGGTCAAATATAACAGACTATAAATTCCTATATGCAATATTAATTAAGTAAAACTTTAAAATTCTAAAGCAGCCCCCCCGGTCAGGCAATAGTGCAAAAACAGTATGCAAACGGTGGCGAGGAACCCAAAACTCTAATCGAGAAAAAAAACCTCAGGAGAACCCAGGCCCAACCAGGGGATTCCAGTTCCCCTCTGGCAAAAGCTGCTGCCTCTGCACAAGCTCCAGAGAGCTTGCCAACAAGGCTAAATAAAATAAATAAACTTACTAATAATCAAAGTTATATTATGGATGATCATAAATAATTAAATACATATATAATCACACGTGTCTCTTACCGTGCTGCGATCAGAGTGCGCAGTTCATGCGTTAATCGATTTAAGCTTGTCATGAACCATCGCACATCAATAAGATCACTTAATTTACCTTTCATGTAAACGGTCATTCTTCATTTTTGTGGTGGCAAGTGGTGTCCCGTCTACTTTCAACAGTTAAAATAAATCTTTAAATACCAATAAATTATAAAATGTTTGCATGCTGTTGTCATATATGGACAAGACACAGTTTGTGCACTATGTAATGGTTACAATTTTGTTTTAAAATAATATTTAATTGAGTTTGAGAGATTGCATTTGTAACAAAATATGCATGTTCTCCGCCATACCTCAGAGAGGTATCGGAATGTAACTGCGACAAAATATAATTTTAACACAAATAAAGTGGTTATATTGGTCTATGGAAGTATTTCAATGCCATTAGTCTTTGAAGCAAAAAAGCATGTTGAATTACCACTAATCAAAAATAAAGCTGTTGCATTACCAGTGCTTGCATTTTTAGAGTCTGCAATTCAATATGGTTGTATATTTAAGCTGTGAATATTTCAAATTGAAACATTTCACGCACAATTTCACCGTTAAAAAGTTCAATAATCAAAATTCGCCTTTTAAATTTCACTTAAAAAATTCAACTTGTTATAAAATACAACCTTTAATTTTCGACAGACAATTTTCAGTCCATATTATTTCGGTTTAAAAATTCGCTTCCACAAATTCAGTGGTTCAAATTCGACTTGAAATTCAAAGTTTCACATCCGGGAATCCCAGGAGAAGCAATAGAGCGCCGATTCCGCCAATGCATGATCTCTACCTGCTGCCTGACCGCTTCACCAGCAGGTGGTGCAAGTCGCTTCTGACGAAGACCAAAGCAAGAAATGCAGATACTTTTTATAGTGTTTGCAGCACAGTCCACTCATCTGCTCGATTAAGTGAATTTATTTGATCTCATAGATCTCTTCTTATGCATCATCAACATCAGAAATTTTAGGTTTCCTGCTCTGGCTCGAAGGAATTAAGTTATTTTTTACTTCAGCACATCGTGTTCACATAAATACTATGCATCATCAGCATTTACAGGACATGTATTGTGTTTGAAGCGGTCAAATAACTGAGATCTCAACTAGGAGCTTATTGACCCGTACTCTCCCATGTGCTTCTGTTTATATGAAGTAGCTGCAATCTCAATAAACATTCTTTTTATTTTCCTTGCGTGATCTTGTTTTAATTTGAGACTCTCAGAACATGCTGGATGTTGTGGAATTGTGGAAACGTTCGTTTGTTAATACGAGACAGAAAAACTGATATTTTAGCCAAGCGAACTTCTTGAGCAGGCCAGATAAAATAGACCAGATAAAAATAGTCAGCACTTTCTTTAGAACCCGACTAGACCCGAAACGTCTTGTGCAGCCTGCAGCCAAGCAAGATACCTCACGGCGTTATGGATCTATACGCGCAAAGATAAAAACTTTTGTTGCATGCTGTGTGCGTTTCCCAATAATGTGCCACACACGAACATGCGAGTATGACTACACGCTAATTGCTTGAGTTGCTGTCTGTTCATTAAATGCTAAAATGTCAATCACTCACGGTATATTAACCTAATTATGTCTTGTAAAGTTTGGCGTAACACATATTTGTTGTTTACCTAACCATAAAATGTAATTAATTTGTGTCTTTCGGGGCGATTGGTAAAAGCACATTCATTATAAATTACCAGAGACCCGATGCCATATCGGACACGACCTGTGCCCAAGGCATATTTTGTCAATGTTTTAGACCCGAAGCCGCTGGGACACACGAGGACCTCTCTAACATACACCTCAACGCAAGTCAGTTTGCATGGCCGAGCAGTGAAAAATATATTTAATTACTGGTCAGAAAACAATATGAGTGCTCCATGGCAATATACACAACTATCTGTAGATGTTGCTGTTTGGCAACATCTACAGATGTTATAATAATTTTTAATCTATATGCTCACATAATAAGTCAACATATTGTTAAATTTATGCATTTTAAATCACAGAAATACACTGAAACCACGTTGGAGAAACACGTAATGTACGTGTCTAAAATGTATGTGTACAGTTCAGTTAAATTATCAAATTTACCCTCTTTAAACTTACGCTAAACATTTAGCTGAATATCCACAACATGTATGGTGGCATGGTGGAACAAAAACGTTATAAGCTTGCAAGATTTGCTAAGGGCCTACTATGCCCCTTTAGCGTCCACGGACCACGCCATCACGGCCGGTGTACCATGCTAAAACGCTTAATGTTGCTTAATCTTCAGACCAGATGATTAGTATAGCCTACACCTTTTTAATAACCGTAGGCTACAGAAATGCGGAAGAGCCCTAAATATGAATGCAAAAAGCACAAAATGACACAATGAGAATTTTAGCATGTCCCCCCGTATTTCTCACATAATACCAGAACTAGGTATAGGTGTCTTTATTGTTGCAGTATTTCAGTTTGTTTTTTTATTCATTCGTTCATACAATAGGTTATAATTGGCTTTATTTTGTTTGCGTTCTCAGATTTCAGATGAAAAGTATAGGCATAATTATTTCCATTGATATTTCTCTTTTAAGTGGTGTAGTTATTCCTTTGTTTAAGTTACATTTATATCCTACATTTACTAAATATTTTACAATTACGTTTTTAAGAAAAGACTGTTATTTATATTGTAGATTATTTTACGTTCTGATGAAAAATTGTTCATGGCTTGTTCTTACATCTGTTTTCATTACTATTTCAGTTAGCCTACTATTGTCTGTTTAAAATGTATAATTATTGCTATTTTTCCTATTTAGTTTTAAACCGAAATAAAATGTTTTATTTGAATTTAAATGTTAAGTTTAATGTGATGGTGTTATGTAACTAATGTAATGATTTAAAAACTTGTTGTCTTGTTTTCTGGCACATTTAATCAGATACCATTGCATGTGTCATTCAAATAGCTTCATGCAATTAGCTTAATTTATTCAAACACAGTATGATTCAGTAATTGACTGTAACATACAATTTTCTCATCCTCGAAACTCAAACCATTATTTGATGACTTAAGATCGTGCTTATCAAAAGCACGATTTTATGTTTGCATTTGGCGAGCTACAGAAATTATATTTTGCGTGCATATGATACGCATGTGTTTTGCGTGCACTTTTTATGTACATACCGACTTAACCCGCACCATACCAAGGGGTAATCATATGCACATAAAAAGTAATGAATGCGTATAAATAGCAAGCCAAATACAAACATAAACTCTTACTATAGATAGGCAGTACTAGTAGATCGGGTAGGATATTTAAATAATTAAATTAATATTATAAATGTATGAATAGTCCACTGATTCCAGGCCACCTGGAATTGTCCCCGTGCTCCATGTCCGTTCCAGGGCTGATAGTGGTGAGCTAAGCTGCCAGTACAAGAAACAATTATTTTTTTCTTGATGATGCATAAGAAGAGATCTATGAGATCAAATACATTCTCTTAATCGAGCAGATGAGTGGACTGTGCTGCAAACCTATAAAAAGTATCTGCATTTCTTGCTTTGGTCTTCGTCAGAAGCGACTTGCACCACCTGCTGGTGAAGCGGTCAGGCAGCAGGTAGAGATCATGCATTGGCGGAATCGGCGCTCTATTGCTTCTCCTGGGATTCCCGGGTGTGAAACTTTGAATTTCAAGTCGAATTTGAACCACTGAATTTGTGGAAGCGAATTTTTAAACCGAAATAATATGGACTGAAAATTGTCTGTCGAAAATTAAAGGTTGTATTTTATAACAAGTTGAATTTTTAAGTGAAATTTAAAAGGCGAATTTTGATTATTGAACTTTTTAACGGTGAAATTGTGCGTGAAATGTTTCAATTTGAAATATTCACAGCTTAAATATACAACCATATTGAATTGCAGACTCTAAAAATGCAAGCACTGGTAATGCAACAGCTTTATTTTGATTAGTGGTAATTCAACATGCTTTTTTGCTTCAAAGACTAATGGCATTGAAATACTTCCATATAATTCAACATGCATTTTTGCTTCAAAGACTAATGGCATTGAAATACTTCCATATATTGTGAATATATTGTCAATTTTATTAAATTGTTTTTAAAAATACATATTTTGTAATATCTAAGAAAAAAGTGGTGTCCCCCAAATTCATGTCTGTGGTGTTACAACAATGGATGTCGCCCCTTTAAGAAACGGGGGAAATTATTTTGACTACTTCCTGTGTGTAAAGGTCATTACAGGTGCTGGATGGTCTGGGGGGTGCATGGTGAGTACATTCTTTCTTATTTTTTATCTTAAAGTTAGCAAAATTTCTGACAATTTCATGTGTCGCACTTTATTAGTGTCTGTGGTGTTATGTTAATAACTTGCAGATTTTACACATTTTAATCAAAATTTTGTTAAATGCATACTTGGTAATATTTCCAAAATGTCCCCTGATCTTGAAATCATCATGATGGCAGCCTCCATTTGAGAAAAGTCTGGATTTAGGTTAATTTGTCTGTGGTGTTACTGTCTTTCCAGTAACACCACAGACTATAGTAACTTCACAGACAATATACAACTGTAAATGTTGTATTTTTAATAAAACACATAATTATATAATTGTTATCTCTATTGTCAGGTATGGCAAAAAAATATGCTTCATCCCAGTGCCACTACCTGTCAACAAAAGGTCTGTTCAGATCAACCATGACATTTGGGAATACCTTCAAGAACACTTTCAAGTCTAAAACAAAAAAATGGTGAAACTGATAACAACCAAAACACCTATAGGCACACTACAAAAAATAGGCCCAGCCTTGAGATGTTTCGAATGCTTTGTGTTAAATAAGTTTGTGGATACATGTTTTATTCACTGAAGATTTTCAGATTTGTTATTCTCTATTAAAACAGATCACATGTTGCATCACAATCCATTGTGCAGAGTGAGAGACACATTTTACAGGTTGTTTTAATCATATTTTTAATACAGTTTTCTCTAAATGTTCTTTTATAAGAATATATACTTCTTGTAATCCTACTTATGATGAATTTCATTATTTTACTCAATAAGCTTGTAATTGTTAAACCATTTATGCAATATAAAGTGTGTGGCGTTATATTACGCCTGTGGTGTTACTTCAAAATGTATCTGAACTTTCTTTCTTTCAGAGCCATTTAATCTTATAATTTGACTGTAAGGTGGTTTTATCGTTTAGAATAAAAACTATGGTATCACAGACAAATTTTTCCTGCCTTTTTTGATGTATATCCAAATAAAAAAAAGAAACTTTGTTTTTTTTACAAAAATATGGGCCAAGATGAACAATTAAACATTTCTTTTAAAAAATTAAATTGAAATGATCAATGAAACTGAGTCTTTAAAGTAATTTATTTATTTATTATTACCTAAAATTGAATATCCCTGCTCCTTTCAAAACAAACCAAAATTTTACTTCAATTGGTAACACCATAGACATAAATGGTAGTTTCACCAGTGTTTGATTAAAATTATTTAAAAATCAAAATGTTATTAAGCTTTAATTTTAATGGATGTAGCATATTAAACTAATTTTAAATGCATAGCAATACATTTTATTAAAAGAAAACTAGCAAGCATTTTTACAATTTTTGCCTCTCATTTGCCACCCCAATTGAAGAATGACCCAAACACTACATTCAGATTGCACAATCTGATTAAATTCAATCCGATGTGTCCATGTAAACGCAGCTACTGTGTCTACACCGGACACGGCGTGGCGATAAACCCATTAGAACAAACCGTGTGTCATGACACGTCACGCCAGGTGTAGGGCTATATTCATGGCAAGAACTAGTCAATCTAAACATGAGAGGAGTAAACCAGACACAGACACACCACGCTGACACAGGGAGAACATGCAAACTCCACACAGAAAGGCCTCCAGGCCCAGCTGGGGCTCGAACCAGCGACCTTATTGCTGTTAGGCAACAGTGCTAATCACCAAGCCACTGTAGCGCCCCTCCACTTTTATTATAGTAAAAGGGCAATAACCATGTTTTTTGTCAGATTGATTGCCATTTGTAGATCCACCGTTTTACTACAAATTTCATGGTAAATCTCTTGCAAACCATGGTTCATTAGTGGCTAACATGGTAACTATAGTAAGAATGTTTTTCAGCCTTATTAAACCGTGGTTCTTTTTTTGTAAGGATAGAGGTTGCATCACTTTATTTATTCCCTTATTCCAATGTTCAGATGAACTCGCTTGATCAACTGTCCTGATCCCTACTTCAAATTCCCTAAATGTGAGTTTTAATGTCCATGTGTTTTCGGCCCTCAACGTTACACTTAGGTTGGTTGTAAACGAAAGCAGAAGATGGATCGATTATCCATTTATTATCATATCCCATAATCACGTGTGTGAGACCTGTGTCTTAGTGAAATTAGTCTGTGATAACCTGTGTCACAGCCACTGAACTCTATACGTTCACCCTCAGTCTTTGGGAAAGAGATCTGCTGTATAGCAAGCACATGGCAGGCGGACGCTCTATAATGCTGTCCAGATCAACCATATCCACATAGAGACAGACACCTTACTGACTAAACACACAGTTTACCAATGACCCTAGCACAACACATACCTCCTTACAGTACAGGATGTGTAATTGGAGGGACTAGACAGTGTTTTTACAAAAAGCTCTATACTGTAAAATTGATGTTGTTCTAGTCTTCACAGGACAGCCATGTATCCCACTATTAAAAGTTAGTCTTTTTTTACTGCAATGTTTATCAGGTCAACACCATAAGCATTTTTTAGGTGTCAAATTCTTTACAGACATCCACACAAACAAAGTGTATTCAAATGGCACTTATTGTTAAGACCTGGGTATGCGTATGTGCACGTATTGGTTTTTAACAAAGTGACATTGCCAAAGACTGACCTGATATGCATAATACAGCATATTATGCAATACTGTTGTTTTGTTTATGTATTTATATGTTTTGTACTTTTGGCAGTATTGGTATCAGTTTCTGGAGACTGTCAGTGGACGGTACATTGGTATGGGCATCGGCTATCAGTAAAAATACGAATAAATATACAATTTCATGTTGATGTTTACAGTGTGTCCACATTTACAGTCTTCCTTAAATGATTGACAGATCAGTATTTAAATTATCTTAATAATAAGATTTTCTTTGCGATGAGGTGAAACCATCTTCAGTGCTCTGACATTTTCTGTCTTTTTTTTTAAAGTAGTCTTGACTTTCGGTTCAGCCAAATGTAAGCTGTCTGGTCATGTGGGGGATACATGGGTCAGAATAATCCATCACATAACACACAACAGATGTGTTCATATGTTCCAGCACATGAGCGACTGGAGGTCTGCCAGCGGGAGCACGTCTCATAGGGAACATACATTTTTGATAGATTAGAGAGGAGTGCTCACAAGATAAAAACAAACAAAAAAACATTTCTGTATGAAATGTGTAAATACTTGCGAGTGAAACAGAAATGAAGGTATTGCTCATTAATTTTGATTTGTTTTTCAAACCTGATCATTGTTATTTTGTGGTGTAATCTGACCCATTTGTTCAGTCTGTGTAGTCAATGTCCAATATATTGGTGGCCAATGTAATAAGTATCAGCACAGTGCCAGTAGACTTTCTTCAACAACTTAGAACAGCTGTCAATGGAAAAAGGATTGACATTTCTCATGGCATTTTTTTGTGGTGCTGAGGTGTAGTATGGTACAAAATATCAAAGTATTTTATAGACAGTTTCATCAGACACACGCACCTGGACTGCACGTCACTTCCGATCTGCGTTTGTCGGTCTGGCTAGTGTCTAGTAATATAACTATTTATATTTTGTTTAATTTATGTTAATATTAATTAATATTATTATTTTGTTGTATGTTCATTTTATTAAATACACAATTTGTTGAATGCGTCCTGTAATTTGGTCGTATTTAAGTTAGGATCCTACGCACGGTTTTGTAAATGAGAACAGAAGTGAAGAGAGGTTGTTTCGAGGGGGGAGGAGGTTAACGTTTTTGATTAAAGATTACAAGTGCAAATTAATTAAAAAAAATGTCCACGGATAAATAATTTATAATAAATACTTCAACACTGTGTAAAACAATTAGAATTAGCATTTTTAATTTCATGGCCACTTTAAGGCCAGTCCACGAACGTGTGTATGCGAAGTAACGTTTGTTTACTGTATGTTGTCACTTTGAAACCATCTATACATGTTGTTTTACATTTTTTGCAAGACATTTTGTTGCATCCAAAATTGGTATTTTATTTATTTTTATTTTTACTTAAAAATAAAAATAAGTACTATTTACTTTCAGTCAAATGCATGGAATAGTCTGCTTTAACTGTAGCTGCCTGCCGTTTTTATGCAGTACTGAAAATAAATGTGTCAAAAATGTTCAATTACAGGAGCCAAGACTTCTACCTATGAAGTAGTCATCAGTCTGTCAATTTTTTAAACAGCTTGTCACATTAGTTTGTTTTGTTCGGCCATCTACACAAAGCACGTTCCTTTTGCTGGCGTACAGTAACAGTGCATTCCTTGTGCTCGCATGGGAATGTTTGTGTGTTTCTCCACGGCATGGCAGCCGTGGCATTAGAAAAACACATACTGTAGGCCATACTCATTTTTGTTTATTTGTTTGTCTGCAGTGTCTACAACCGTGCAAGGAGCTATGGGAAACAAGACGAGCCCTGTCTCCCAAGACCTGTGAGGTGAGAGAGTTTTTCTGCTGAATGGAGATTGAAGAAGAAAATAATTGTGCTGGACGTCATTTTGTGATGAAACGGAAAGCAAATCAACACAATGTGCACATGAACATACCTCAAAGAGCAACTTTTCTTCGTATGTGATGAATTAGCACACATACTGTATGGTCACGCATCACAATCAAAGACAGGAGAAGCGTGTGTGTGGTTTCGTGTGTGTTGGTTTAAATTCAATTGAATCACGCTGAGAATTTTGTTGTGTTTTAACCACCCTTTTATCCCATGTGCCCAGAAGGGTTCGGAGTCGAGCGCTGTGATTACTGTTCCCTCAGCGGAAAGCGGAACGTTGTTGAAGTGAACTATAGATATGAGCCGCGTTTACGTCCAGACCTTTTTCTTCACAGAAAACACAACAACTGTTAACATCTTGTTGAAATTCAGTGATCATTATCTCAGTGAAGCTGTAATTTAAACAGTCAGCGTGAAGCGTTTCAACGCTTGACGTCCGTCAGACAGCCACGTGCTGTGCGGTTCACTTGGATAATAAGTACCCAGAATGCATTGCAACCACTGGCAAACAAGCACTCAAAGCCTTTTTTGTTTTCCCAACTCTTTAATTCACTTAACAGAAGAAACACTGGCCAAACACTTCAATTGACTGTTGAGTAATCTTGAAAATGTTGTGTTTCCAAAACGCTCCACAGCCGTGTGTGTGTTCAGAATGAAAGTTTGTGAGAATGTGACAACAGTAGTACAAACACACACACAGTGTGGCACAGAGCCGTGGGCCGCCGGACATCTCTGTGGTTCACCCCACAGTTTGGGTGTGTGGCTGCGTGTCAGTCTGAGTCTGTCTTTCCTTCACCCTCTGTCACCAATTACACAAGTGGTGCACTGTTACTATTGTGTATAGTTTGGGTTAGTTATCTGAATAAACCTCCAAGCCATTACTTTACTTTAAGCACCCAGATCGGCATGTCAAAATCACTGAAGGTTGTATCCCAGCAGCTGACTTGAGTTGAATTTGAGTTGGATGGGTTTGATCTCACCTACTGAGTATTTGTGCTAAAACGTCACCCTCTTTTGTTGGTGGTCTGTTTACTTACTGTACGCAGAATGGAAGAGAGGTGACAGACTACATGAGAACATCTGAACTTTTCCTCAATTTCCCCATCACAGATTGCGATGATCTGTTTGGCAGCAAGTCTGTTTCAAGTCATTGTGAAGCAATGTGAGACTGGGAGCAATCCATCCAGCTTACTTTAACTTGTGAAAAGTATAATTGTGCCTGTGTTCATATTGAAAGTATAAACACACCAGCAAACACTCACAACACCCTAATGTCACAGGCAGATACCAATGATATTTTTTCTCTCTTCACCTTTGGTACGAAGCATCATGAGTGTGTAACCAGCGCTGAGTTCCTCCGATCAGTGCAGACACAGAAGCAGGGTGACTGTCCGCCACCCCAGAAGGCATCTGGGTTTGCCGCAGCCTGTGTGGAGGGCTGTGCCATCGACCGGGAATGCACAGGCTTTAAAAAGTGCTGCTCGAATGGCTGTGGCCACACTTGCCAGACCCCAGGCAACCTTTACAAAGGTACAACACACTGAAAGGTGTGATGGGCATATTCTTGGGTCACAGGGTTTCATTTTTAATTTCAGTATATACTGTAACCGCTAGAAAACATATTCTCAATTGGTTATAATCTCAGTTTGTTCTAGGCCAAAATGCAATTTTCTGCTGTGTCTGATGTTATAATTTTATTGTCGCCATCATTTTCAACATGTGTACATGTCTTTTGTTGTCACTTTAGGAGTGCCCCTAAAGCCGAGGAGGGACATTTTCTTTTCAGAAGACCAGCATGGACATCTGGAGGTTATGTGGATGTCAAAGTTTAACGTGTCAGTTGAGCCGGTTCTTTATATCCTTCAGAAGAGATGGAATCATGGGATTCATCCAAGTGAAGACGAGGCATCGAGCTGGCACACTGTTCTCATGGTACAACAACAGATCGCACAGGATCACACTTTCACACAAATTTTACTCAGCAGTAATGTGCATGGTTTGGAGGATCACACTGACACAGTTTAGTTTCTACAATGGACACAACGCGACAACACAACACAGCAATAGACAATAGAACCCATTAGAATCCATTATATTACATTTTGTCCACACTGGATACGACACGACAAATCCTGTCAGGACCGGTCTGAGAGCCCATACGTAGGCAGCAGTGGGAGCCAAGAAAAACTTTAATGACAAATAAAAACCCACGATGGTGTAAAACAGGAACACAAAGTACAACGCCAATCCACGGAAAACTTCCCACGAAGGGGCAAAACAAAACACTAACTAACCGAAAACTTGCAACTTCAAATCTAAAGTTCTATACAAGACAATACACATGGAGAAATAGCAAATCAAAATGAACCAACACAGAACAACAAACACAAGGGCATTAAATAGGGGAACAAACGAGGGATAATGACAGTGGGCAGATGCGGGGAATAAAACACTAAAGCTCAAGTTATACTCGTGCGTAGGACCTACACCGTAACCTACGGCGTAGCCTACGCAGAGCTGCATACCCTGTGCGTACCCTACGCCATATACCCTGTGCTACGCCGTAGCCTGGCGCGCACCTCTCCAAAAATGTAACAACGCGTCAACTCAACGCAGACCCTACGTGGACCACAAGCGCTGTGATTGGTCGGTTTGGCAGCATCGTACTTCCTTCTACGCATTTCTGGCATCTTCTTCTCTGGCGTCTTCTTCCGGCAAGTTCAGAGTCCACAAAAGAACAACATGGCGAGCATCGACATCGACCAAGTTACTGAGCGTCTGATTGAAGAGGTTCGGAAATACAGCTCCAACTCCATTAAGATGCGATCAGCTTCCATTGTCGTTTGCAAAAACTAGCATACACACAAAACATCGGCGAAGAAGAGCAAACCCGTGAAAACACAAAGAGCCAACTAGCGTTTCGGCGGTGTAATTGCAGTATGACGCATACTCAACGCAGAACCATAAATGTTCACGACGGCATCGTCTACGTACGTAGGCGGCGTAGGTCCTACGCACGAGTATAACTTGAGCTTAATGGGAAGATAGCCGGGAGACGAGGGGGTGGGTCCAAGAGACAAGTGTTTAGGAGCTTAAGCCATAACTATGCCTTTGTTAAAGGTACAGTGCGGGATGTTTTGTATGATCTATTAACAGAAATGCAATATAACATACAAAACTGTGTGTTTAGATGTGTATAAAAACCTTACGTAATGAAAAGTTATGTTTTTATTACCTTAGAATAAACCAGTTGTATCTACTGTACATAGGGAGCGGGCCTGTCTACATGGAATTTGTTATGTTGCGCAGCCATGTTTTGTACAGTAAGCTCTAACGGACAAACAGCTCTACAGAGCGTGTTTCGTATATGTTGGTCTTCGTGTGTGTTTTTAGACGCAGCTTGCGTCATCACTGAGTTGAAGACGCACAAAGTAGTAAGTCGTAGTACGGAGAGGAGGAGGAGTAGTCGTCGTCTAGCTGAAGCAATTGATTGTTCTGTCTTAGAAGTTTTGATAAAATGGAGGACCATGCGTATTGTGCACAAGCGCCGACAGAGCGTGAATCTCCATCGTCAAAGAAGCGCAAACGTGATGCTGCCAAACGAATTGGAGACAAACGGCGGCAGAAATCCAGGATAAACATCGGTGTATCTATTACCAGATGGAAGGCACTGTTGAAAGACAAATGTTTTCAAGGCGATGCCGAAGTTGCCTGTTTTCTGCTAGACTGGTATGATAATTCAACATTTTCAATGTTTCCACTTTTTCAATGTTTACCAAACAACTGTTTTGTTGAAACTGTAACGTTAGCATTTTATACCAATGGCCATATAACCTCTGAATAATAAAGTTTTTCCGTCCCTGCGGTACGTACTCCGGTTGTTCCTGACTTTACAAAGGGGGAGACAAACGTCTACTAATTTACACAACTGCCTATGTCGCTGTCAGATCAAACGCTTTGAACAGCGTTGCTATTTATGATTAGCTAACTTTAGTTACTTCACTACTCTCAGCGTGTACTAGATAGCACGCAAGAAATATATCTAATTATAGAATTGTAACAGTAACTTTCGCAATAGAATACATGTTAAATGATTAATTACGTTAATATATTGCCTTACCTGCTTGTATCACTACTATCCGCTGTCTCAGTAGACGACATCTGCGGCCACCGTCGTAATTCGAAAGGGAGGGGTGGGCAAATGACTCAGAGATTTGTTGCAAAACTATAATACAAAGCTAGTGGCCGCTGATTTTCAAGAACTGCGCCTTTAAGTTACATACAGCGGAGGATTTCAGCCTGTCACGTTCACCTGACATGCGGGAGATGCCCAGTTAAATTAGCGGATACAGGCTACTTTTATAAATATAATTATATTCACTTGTTATTATTGCATAATGTTCAATGCAGAACAATACTGATGTGCAAATAGTAACATTATCTGACATTATTTATAAGTAACAATAGCATAACTTAATCCAAAGAAAATACAGCTAACTTCAGGAATACAGGTGTGCTTGAGGCAAAAAACAATATGGTGTAAAAATGATAGTTGTTTTTAAGGTAACACTTTATTTTAGGGTCTAGTGCTAATTGTTAACTAATTGATGATTTGACAAGGACCTAATCCAAGCATATTTAGGTGCTTCCTTTATGTAATAAGATATTCAGCATTTTAAAGAACTGTTCAACATTACTTTTTTAGGAACAACTGATCATATGTCTTGGAAAACATATGCGACTCTACTTTTGCATTCTTCAAAGTTATGTACAAGGGATTGTGTATGATCAGGACCTTGTATAGAAACAAATCCAGACATCAAATCAAATATATATATATATATATATATTTCTTTATCAATAATTTTTTACATATAAGATTAGATTCAACTTTATTGTCATTATGCAGAGTACAAGTACAAGCTAATTAAATGCAGTTAGCATCTAATCAAAAGTGCAAGAACAAAGTGTTTTATATGCAGATAAGTATATAGTAAGAGAAGATATCACTTATAAAGCTATAAGTTATATACAGTGGAGTTTCAATACACAATATAAAGAAATTATGTACAGTATATACACAGTAGTGCAATGTAGGGTTATACGTACAGTAAGGTCTGCAGCAATGTAAGAACTTTGGTAATAATACATATGGTTGTATGTGCAGTAGCATTGTTAAACAATGTACAGTCTGTGTAAAATATTAGTAGTGCAATAACATTTCAATGGAAATCGTTTACTTGGACAGTAACATTGTTAGACAGAGTATAGTGTAATAGTTTAAACAGTGTCTGTTTAAAAAATTAATAGTGCAAATACATGTTTGTAAAGTGACCACTGAGCAACAATTCAGTAAGAGAGCAGGTAAAAATTAGATGTGGTGTGGTGTTCAGTAGGGTCACAGCCTCAGGGATGAAGCTCTTCCTGAGCCTACAATTGTAAGAGCGTTGGCTCCTGTAACGCCTGTCAGATGGGAGGAGGGTAAAAAGTCCATGATTAGGGTGTGTGCCGTCTTTGATGATGTTCTGCCTTACCCAGGCAGTGCTTGTATTAATTTTCTCAATGGTAGTTAATTAGGTACTGGTGGAAAAAAAATCTTTCATGTTGTTAATTCTCTCCCTTGCTTACATCAGCTGTAATCCTCCTATATGGTACTATCGGTACAGTTTAGCTTGTCGACAAAATGTTATATGCTCTCCTACTTTGGATAAAAGCATCTGCCAAAATGAATAAATTAATGAATTAAATAAATAATACATTGCACAATTTTCACCACCCACTGGAGTGCTTTACGACCTGATGCAGAGAAATTGTTGTACCACTGAGATGCAGTTTGCGTGTATGTTCTCAATGGTACAGCGATAGAAGTCCACAAGTATCCTGGGACTCTGATGAACTCTCCTTATTCTGTTTATTTTCTGTTAAAGTTCCTTGTGTTCTGGGGTCTGTGTGACCCAACCCAGCTAACAAAAGTTTGTTATAAGAATGTTTATTAGAGGTTTTTCATGCATTTGAAAGTATTTAAAAACATTAAAAGTGTCCGGGGTTTTTTATATTTTAAGAACGTTCCCAGATAACAAAAGTCACCTTCATGGTGCTCAGTGTTTGCTTGAGTTGGCCTCTTGCTTGAGTTGGCCTCTTGACCCTCTTGACCCACTCTCCCACCCTAATGAACTGCACTGGTTTTATGTCTCTGTCTTCATGTTGGACAAAGCTATTAACAAAAAGAAAAGTTATTGTATTGGACGTGCAAATTACCTTTTCCCAACAGTAGGGGTAGAAAAAGGGAGGTTTGTGAAAGATGCCCACTGTCCTCCTCTATTGAATGACCCTGGATGCATAGGTCTGTCTACCTGTTGGACAAAGCTATTACAAAAAGTAAGTTATTTTTGGACCTGCAGTTCCCTTTTCCACCAGTAGGGCTAGAAAGAGAGGTTGTGAAAGATGCCCACTGTCCTCCTCTATTGAATGACCCTGGTTGCATAGGTCTGTCTACTTGCTGGACAAAGCTATTACAAAAAGAAAGTTAATATTGGACGTGCAATTCCCTTTTCCATCAGTAGGGGTATAAAGAGAGGTTGTGAAAGATGGCCACTCTCCCCCTCTATTGAATGACCCTGGTTGTATAGGTCTGTCTACCTGCTGGACAAAGCTATTACAAAAAGAAGGTTACTTTTGGACGTGCAATTCCCTTATGCACCAGTAGGGGTAATAAGAAAGGTTGTGAAATATGCCTACTGTCCCCCTCTACAGAACGACACTGGTCTCATGTCTTTACACCCTGTAACAAAAAAGCTATTAAAAAATACCCACCGGGCTAGATACTAAACGAAGAAAACTTGCACTTTTCCTACGGTCCCTTACTCACAGCTCCGCAAAGAGCGAGGTCTCCCGGCTAAATGCACATTGCGACGGCTTTAGCGGGGCAGTGTTTGTCATATCGAGCGAAAACAATATAAAAGAAGGTTGTGAAACATTATCAGCCTTGTCCTATTAGCGGTAATAATATTACGATATTAGAAGGGCAAGTCGTTGTGGAGGTATTGGCGTTTAATCGCTGAATGTGTCGGGAATATCGAAAACAAAACTAACTTTACCCCGCTCTTCAAGCACCACACTTTCACGCCTCACTTTATCACACTATCTTTAGTAGTCGAGGTAATTGTTCTACCCTGTCGATAACGAGTTAAACGGCTGATTTCTGCAGTGCGCAGTGTACATGTTATAAGATGTGATCAGTGACATCGTCGCTTTGAGGTATAATATCTATATTGGTTAATCGGCTCCGTGAGATATAATCAAGTCTAGTGTATGATTAAATCGATGAGTGGGTCCATTGATGTGTTGTGTTACTCCAAAAGAGTGTAATAGCTCTGTAAACGCCACTGCTAATGCATCGTTAGCACTATCTACGTGGATATTAAAGTCTCCGACAATTAGTACTTTATCAACGTTAACCAATAGGTCCGATAGAAGTCCGCAACTCTTTCAGAAAATCAGTGTAGGGACCAGGGGGTCTATACACGTAGCCAAGTACAAGAAAGCAATGGTTTTTTACTGTATTGGAACAATTATGTTCAACGCAAGCACTTCAAATGATTTAAATTTATGCTCCGTTCTCTGAGTTACAGTAAGAAAGTCTCTAAAGATTGTTGCAACACCCCACCTCGACCAACCGGACGTGGCTCATGCATATAACAGTAGCTTGGTGGGGTACACTCATTTAGACCGTAATAATCATTTGGTTTAAGCCAGGTTTCGGTAAGGCAAGTATATCAAAACTGTTGTCTGTGATCATTTCATTTACAATAACTGCTTTGAATTTAGTGATCTAATTTTAAGTAGGCCGAACTTTATGAGTTGGTTTTGGTCGTTTATTAATTGTCTCTCAGGTTTATCACGATTAGATTTTTTCTCTGAGTTTGGCTATTTTGTATTTTGTAGTATTATTCGGGGGACAGACACGGTCTCTATGCATTTGGAAGCAGTAACATTTATACAGATGAGTGGGAGGAACACAGACTATGGTTAAAGTTTTGACTTACCGCTGGGAGACCTAGTCTCCATACAGTATGGTTGATAACTATATAACATTTTCCCAAGACACACGCAAGCACGAATCTGGCGTCCTCCATTATTTCCGACAACAAAGCACCCTTAACACAACCAGTTTGGAATCATGACTTCAGAAGTGGGAGTTATTATAATTATAAATTTCTCAGGGCATGTAAAGACAACAGTATTTTTCAACTTCACAGTGGGAAACGCGACATCAGAGGGCGTTCATGTGCAATTTTACCTCGTAAACTCATATTTCAATCAACTTAAAAAGAGGAATGAAGAGCACTGTAGAGGTCCCTTGTTTTGACAGCTTTTCTGTTCTGTGAGGAGAATAACCATTAAACTCGTTATTTTGGTTTGTTTTTAGCACACAGAAGTATTCTCGTCGCTTCAAATTTTTTTTAATTGAGCCACTATGAGCGGATGGACCAATTTCACGATGTCTTTAGTACTTTTCTGGACCTTGACAACAACTATAACCACGATGTCTATGAGGAGGCCTGGAAATCTCTCGGATGTCACCTAAATATCTTTAGTTGTGCTCCGAAGACGCCGGGAGGCCTTAAAACATGTTGAACGTCATGTGGGTGAGTAAAAACACAAAATTTTGATTGTGAGATGAACCTTTACTTTTTAAAAGCAAATACAATGCACTAGCTCCATGTATCTCAAGTGATAACGTTACTCGGTCGGTATCTCTCTAATAGTCCGCTGTCGTCACTTCCGTCTCACGTATCTTGCGCTGTGTCGTCACATCCTTTAGTGTTGAGCTGGAGAAGATGGCGGCTGTTGTAGTGAACGCTGATGGAGAGGTCGCGTCTCTGGACTCGGGTTCAGTTTCTCCGCGGTTATCCTCACCGTCACCGGATCAGCCGCACCAGAACAACGCGCTGCTGTCGCTGCCGATTGTGGCCATCGACACTATCCTCAACTTCCTGTCTTACGATGAGATCAGTCTGCTTAGACCGGTGAGAAAACAACGACTGCAGACAAACAGCTGCGAGATCGCCTTATATTCCACGTTGTGTGAAACAGTAGTAAGATGAAAACAGCAGTAAGATGAAAATAGCAGATCGGGATGTTATGGGCGCGTGGCAAACGCGCGTTTACTGCCATGTCCAGATCTGCAGCAGACGCCTGTGATGTCTAGATATGCTGTCTGCTCGCTAGTGCACTAGACTCCCTAACACTGATGGGCAACAGTTTTGTTTAGTTAGGCAGCCAGATGTCGTCTAGATGGATAGCTAGCTGGGTGGGTGAAAAGCTGTCTATATAGGAAATTCACTAGGCTGTATATGTGTGTAGATAAAATAGTGAGTGCACAATGCGTCCTGTAAAAGCTTCTGGTGCACGTGTCCGTTTTAAAAGGGTTGTAATAACCCATAAACATCTATAAAAGCAGCTAAGTTAATATGCTTTCCATTCATATGCACCCATTTCTTATCAATGCTTTTTCTTAGTGTCACTACTGAAAACACTTGTTTTGAGATTCATGCATATATTTTCACAACTGGTTTAGGTTTAATTCATCTAAAAATCACAAAATGTTGTTAAATCCTGTTATGGTTTATTTCAGCACTCAGTAGGGGTGTAACGTCATTGTAGTAGGATGCTTTGCAATACGTAAAAACATTGTGTATTATATGACAATTTCTGAAGTCTGTTTATTCCTTTTGAGTGACCTGCCAAGATGCAAAGATCCCAGCTTATGGATAAGAAGGTGGATATGATGGTATATTTGTGAAAGAAAAACATTTTTGGACAGGATACATTTTTTCTGCTTTTAGTGCATAAAGTCCCCATGAAATTAAACTTATTTACTGTTAGCTCACACAGGGCTCTAGACTCATTTTTCGCACTCGTCGCACTGGTGCGATCCACTTTCTCAGTGGGTTTTTTTGTGGATTTACACAAAAGTAAATCCACTTTCTCAGTGGGTCGCACCAACTTACAATTCGGTCGCACCCTTTTTTATAGTAATCATAAAGACCTTACATAATGATCTCAGTTGATGAATCGTTCTGTTAATTTGTCACTCTGTCTTTTAAAGTAGTCGGCTATAGATCGCTTCATATTTGCGCTTTAACACTTGCGAGTGACCCAAAAAATCCAAAATAAATGCAAAGAAACTTTGTATTTGTTATTTTATACAGTTGTTATTATTTAGTTTATATTCAAATTATATATTGGCTATGAAATAATCTGACACAAATATAACCTGTCACTTCACAATCATATTTTATTACCCTCTTTGCAAAAAGCTGATATTTTGCCACTGGCCTTCTTTATTTTTACCACATAAAATTAAATCAAATTAGCTAGCTCAAAACTCAAAAGTAACTCAGAACGAAATTATTATATATGTACTTTACTACTCATTTTCATAAATAAACTTTAAATACTTAATCTTACTAACCACTCTTGTTAAATGGTCTAAGCACGCTTGTGTTCTGATGTGTTTTGAGTCACGGCTTCAGAGTCAGACAGTGAATCTCGTAAGTTCAGTGTTTGACATAGGAGTTGTTTCAACAAAATGAATCGGTTCAAATGAGTCATTACGTCGCGAATCGGACATTAGCGGACATTGACGCGATTTTTGTTTTTCACAGCTGTTAGGACAAAGCAAAAGATAGAAGTTAACACGGAAAACACTTCACTGGATAGGATTTTTCCTTTATGTCAGCTGGATGTGTGGAACATATTAATAAAAATATTCTCTGAATGCGCCATGTGAAACATGAATTTTGTCTTCCGACATGGCTTTTGATTAAAGTGTAAGGGAAAGAGACAGTTCAGAAACCGGCATGTTCGTCTTCATTAAGGACTGCACAGAACGATCGGAATATGACATCAATGTTCTGTGAGAGCGTTTTAAAAGCATATTGAGCGCTCTGTCCCGTGATGCTTTTATGCTCTTCGGTCTATGCAAAACTGAATGAAGTCAAACACACACTTTAGTTTGGAGACAGAGGGAGTGCACAAGCTCTCTGCTTGCTCTTCCCTGCACTAATCACAAGCGCGTCATTCACTACTCATAAATCACATTAAATGTTTACATAAATCTTTGGCGAGGCAAAAATTCCTTTAACGCGCTCGCAGCAATGCGACCCTGTGAAATCGCACGTTATAAAAAACCGATCGCATTTGCGAGCAATTTGGTCGCAGTCTATAGCCCTGTCACATTACTAGTTTAGTGTTAACCAGTTCATCTGTGCAAGTCACAATACTAAAGTCAATTTTAGCATCTGCTTCACACAGACTTTAAGAAAGGAATAAGCAGCCATGTTTGCAACTCCTCTGGGCTGCGTTTCCCAAAAGTAGGGATGGGGAGTCGACTCCAAAAGAGTCGATTCCTCGACTCTTAATGTCGCTAAAGTCGGAATCGAATCCAAGACAGGAATCGACTCGTCGACTCCGTAATTTTTAATGTTGTCATTGACTCAAATCGGTTACATTGTCTTTGTGATTGGCGCAAAGCAACGAATAACATTTAAAAACCAATCAGGTAAAAGTCATACCTCTCTCTCTGATCGTACACGTTTACAGCCGATCCAAAACACTGCATTAATCAGAGCATGAGCGACGCCTACTTGTTCGCTCACAAAAGTACACGCAATATTTCCCATTCATTCTTCACCTTCAATCCGATCTCATTATATTCTAAAAAATTCCTATTAAAAACTCCTAAATTTCGTCTGTCGCTCTTCAAGCTTTTATTTCTCTAAACGACTGTTAAGATTTTGTAAGTTGCTTTAAATGAAAGCGTGGCGCTATGCTTAAATGTGAGTCTGTGCGCATAACTGGACACAAATCAAAATCAAGTTTGTGGAAACAAATTATAAAGCGTATTCATTTGTGTAACTGTAACTCTCCAAAATCGATGCAATAAAAAAATATAAAAACAATAAAGGAAACGAAATGTCTTAGCTTTACCATAAGTCTAAAGCTACGATTAGACCTGGGCCGTCATGTCCTTGCACTGCGTGCACTTGGAAAACCACATCGGTTTAGGACCAGCAAGGAGTAACTGGTCTGACAGCACAAAAAACTCTCTGTGATGGTGTTAGATGCACAAATGCATGTGTATATAGTGACTTTGGAGATTGGTTGCCAGCCCAACGTTCCCAAGCTGAAGTTCATTCATTTATTTTATATTCGTATTCCTGAGCCCGTTTTGAATGACAGTAAATGGAGTCGATTCCATCGACTCCAAAAGTGGGAGTCGAGAATCTGAGTCGACTCCAAAAAACCCGGAACCGAACACACCTACCCAAAAGCATCGTAAACCCACATTAATCATAGCTCCATTGGTGACAGTGGTTCTAAAATCAGTTTAAGATTACGATACCCCTGCAGCCCTGGGCAGTTATTTACGTAATAGCAAGTCAACAGTCCTATCTCCTTGAATGGTGGGAGGCAGATATTTCTAAAATGGCTGGCAAAACATCACAATTAAATGGCATATTTCCGCTAAAAATCAAGGTCGTTTCAGCTACTGCACATGGGCACAGGCTGGCAGGTGGCTCACAAGAACCCCGCTTCAGATAATTGTCTTTATCGATTGACCTTTTTATGGGAGTTGGGACCGTTGCATTCCCATCCATGAACTTGATAACAATTATGGGCATCAACATTTTATTTAAAACGGTTTTGTTTTGTTGTGGAAATAAATGCGATATTTGAGTTCCAGCTTCATTTTTAAATGTTGTTTAAAGAGCAGGTTTCATGAATCTCATAAAATTACCGGCATTTCAGTGTGTAATGTAGCGTTCCTTCAATTTTGACGATCTGCAAAGTTGTTATTTCAAAAAGTCCATGATAAATTAAGATATTGGCTTCCAAAGTAAGGAGTCGACTCCGAACCGCCCAAACAAATCGTTAGGCTTTCAAATCTTTTGAGTGTAACATCGATATGTCACAGTGTAATGCATCAGCACAATCCCCGCCTTCCCGCGAAACAGGAACACTCTGACCTGCCCACTAGCACTTCAGGTAGTGTTGCGTATACAACATGTCAAGGAGACGCTGTGTTTTGTGCTGTGAATGCAAATGTACTTAGTTTTCGCTGCCAAAGGATGACGATGTGAAGGATCAGTGGCTATTTTTTTTTCCCACGATACAACTGCAGTACAATTCCAACCTTGTGTAATGTGCTCGTCATTTTACCGCCGACTGCTTCTCAAATTTTGGCGAGTTCAACGCGGGATTTGCCAGCCGCTAGACCCTGAAAGATAAGTCAATACCAACTTTATTTGGACTAACAAGCGTCTCAGAACCACAAGCTGTAAGTATGATAAATACGTTATGTGTACATGTTAAATTGAGTGCTTACAATATACGTTAAAGTAATTGTGCTAATCCGTGTTGTATATTTAGTACAGCTGTAGGTTTCCAGGTAAACAACGTATAAGTTAACAGTGTTACAGTTTTAATAATCCAACTCTTACCTAATAATGTGGCGGTTATTGTAAACTGTTGTCGTTCTACATGTCGTAGTATTGTACAAACTGTATCCCTTTATCGTTTAGTCACGGTAGCACTTTGCTAACGTGTCTCACATTATGGTTTTGTCAAGTGTGCAAAGTTTAGCTGTGGTCACGATCTCCTTCAAACAAAACGGTTTGCTTGTCATTATTTTAAAAACGGACTACAGCACTATATCATTTTATTTTGTAAAGGTGTGTGCATTATCTTTGGAAGCTCTCACTAACTTGCTCAGTTACTCCTCTCTGTATAATCAAAGTAATGATCAACTTTTGGATAGAGCCGTTGTTGTTCTCCCACAGCTATGACGAAAAAAGATCAACAGAAAACAATAGTCTGAATGGTTTATGAAGATAAGTTTATGAAGATAAAAACTTGTGATATGGTAATACTGATGCCATTTTTACACACAGCGTCTTTGTTTACAAAAACCTTTCTGAGATAAGAACTGTGGTAATGGGCGTTTAGTTTCTGACACGCAATGTGTGAAGAAAGACCAATCACAACTGATTGGGCCAGTTGGCCAATCGGAGCACACTGGACTCGCGGTTGGGAGGAGCTTAGAGAAGCGGAACATTTGAACAGCTTCGGAGGAATCGTTTAGGGATCTTTGAGAAATGGATAGATATTAAATGCTTATTTTAAGAAAATAGCACAGTTTTTTTTTTACCTATGATGCATTTGAACATGTTGTTGGGGACACTAATACAACATTAGGACACTTACAAAAACCTTGAAACCTGCTCTTTAAAGTACCATGGTCCTGGTATTGTGTATTGCATTGAATCATGATTTGTGAGTGTCCAGACCCAGCGGGCATTTCAACGTTAAGTCACTGTTGAATCAACGTCATGGGTCAACATTGGATTTTGTTTTGATTTTGAAAATTGAAACAACGTTGAAATCCTGACGTTGTTTTAACGTCTCAGGTTTCAACATGGGTAAATTTAGGTATAAACCATCAACGTTTAATTAATGTTGAATTAAGTGTCGATTTTGAAAATTGAATCAACGTTGATATCGCAACATTGTTTTCACGTCTTACTTTAAAGTGGAAATGAACCATCCAGTCAAGTTAACATTATTTATTAAATAGGTTTCCGCTTAAATCAAAAATGATATAGTAAACCAGATTAGTGTGATCATTTAAAAGAAAAAAGGATGCCTTTGTATAGGTTTTGTAGCAAGGGCGCCGCCATCTTGCAGTACCGCTGACGGTGACGTCACTGGGTTGGTTGGCTTCCCCGAGTTCATCAGACACAATGGGAGAGACAATGTTAAATACAGGACAGTGGAGGACATACAGGTGCTGGTCATATAATTAGAATATCATCAAAAAGTTGATTTATTTCACTAATTCCATTCAAAAAGTGAAACTTGTATATTATATTCATTCATTACACACATACTGATATATTTCAAATGTTTATTTCTTTTAATTTGATGATTATAACTGACAACTAATGAAAATTCAGTATCTCAGAAAATTTGAATATTACTTAAGACCAATACAAAGAAAGGATTTTTAGAAATCTTGGCCAACTGAAAAGTATGAACATGAAAAGTATGAGCATGTACAGCACTCAATACTTAGTTGGGGCTCCTTTTGCCTGAATTAATTACTGCAGCAATGCGGCGTGGCATGGAGTCGATCGGTCTGTGGCACTGCTCAGGTGTTATGAGAGGCCAGGTTGCTCTGATAGTGGCCTTCAGCTCTTCTGCATTGTTGGGTCTGGCATATCGCATCTTCCTCTTCACAATACCCCATAGATTTTCTATGGGGTTAAGGTCAGGCGAGTTTGCTGGCCAATTAAGAACAGGGATACCATGGTCCTTAAACCAGGTACTGGTAGCTTTGGCACTGTGTGCAGGTGCCAAGTCCTGTTGGAAAATGAAATCTGCATCTCCAT
>NC_079914.1:826852-901835 GCF_024868665.1 Triplophysa rosa
AAGTTGGTCAGCCAGAAAGCATCAAAGCGTTCGCCTGGGCTAAAACAAAAGGCTGGACTGCTGCGAGTGGTTCCAAGTATGTTCCTGATGAAGTAAATTTGATTTCTTTGGAATAGGGTCAAGAGTCTGAGGAAGAGAGAGAGGCACAGAATCCGTTGTTGAGGTCCATTAGTTCCACATCAGTATGGCTGGTGCCATGTCATCTGCTGGTGTTGTCCACTGTTTTTATGAGGTCCAGTCTAAACGCAAGCGTATCAGGAGTTTTAAGCATTCATGCTTCTGTGCGCCAACTTTTGAGATGTTCATTTTCCACAGATTGGACTCCACAGTGCAGCTACCAGTACCTGTTTAGGACATGGTTTCTGTTCTTAATTGGCAGTCAAACTCGTTGACCTAACCCATAGGAAATATGGGGTATTGGAAGAGGAAATGATTGCAGACACATGCAGAAGGCTGAAGCCATAACAGCAACTGGCCTCTCTAACACCTGCATGCAGCTATCGACTCATGCCAACTGCATTGTGAGTATTCAGCAAAGACCACTAAGTNATCCGATAAAAATAAATTATCTGTGCGTTTAAGTACGATTTTTGGTATGGGATATATTTAAGGATATGTTTTACCCTCGGAGAATAACAATTTAAAACACAAGTCTTAAGATATAACAAGAATAAACGATGTATTAAGAATAAGTTTGAAAGAGCTCCGACTCAAACCACGCGCTCTCAACAAACAGGAAGTGACGTCATTTTTACTGTTGCGGCCTCCGTTGTAATTCGAAAGGGAGGGGTGGGCAAATGACTCAGAGATTCGTTGCAAAACTATAATACAAAGCTAGTGGCTGCTGATTTTCAAGAACTGCGCCTTTAAATCAGTATATTAAAGCTGCTTTTATAAAAAATGCTTTAGAAGAAACATTTCTGGTGTGAGACACAACAATGGCACTGATATGTCAGGGCAAGTTACTTTCCATTAGGACAGCTCAAACGTTCATTTTAGTCTGAGACTAGCCTTAAGCTTTGTCTGTGAAACTGGGCATTAATGTAATAAAGTCTTTCAGAGATTCTTCATAGAGAATATGTTCCCTCATGTTGAACAGATATTTAATACAATTTACAGCTATACCATTGTTAACCTTGCTGATAGTCCAGCAGATCTGTTTGTTGATCATTAGCACATGGCGTATGAAGTGTTTAGTTTCAGAGAGGTGTTTATAACATACTCGGTCATAAAGCTGGTCGAAACTGCCTCTATACACTGTAAACCCAAATGCTCAAAATAATCAAACAGATTAAAGCCACAACATGGATTATTTGGACCGCTAGATGGCGCACTTTCGAAACAACAACCAAAGGCGAAATGACGTTATGTAGGAGAGTGGAATTATGGGACATGTAGTTTTCACCATCCAGAGGCGTATGGAGATCACCCATCATGTTCACGTACGAGGTAATGAATTAATTTTATTTTATGTCATCGTAATGAATTAGCTTGCAAAAAACGTGGAATGTAATGCTAGGTTAGCCCGCGACTGATATTGGACTTTGTCAATTGATTTGGTAGCGTAATGCTACACAGTTTTACGTGTTTAAAACAGTCATACAGTCGTCTATTAAAAATTAAATTGGAACGAACCCACACCATTTACAAGTAATGTTATTGGCTACATATTTTTGTGCGACATATACTGTATTTCATAGGGTGACTGCATTCATAACTATTCAAATAATCTGTGCATGAGTATTTATACAATACAATATACAATACAATACAATGTACAATAAAAAAAATGTGCTTACCTGTCTATTAAAAGACATGCGAGAGCGGAGTCTCTGTCGAGTCCAAATTGGTCGCGAAGCTCTCTCCATTTAGAAAACGCTACGCCGATATTAATCCTTGTTTTATTTCTTTGTTTGTCCATAAGCCTGCTTGCCTCATTTGGCCTACGTTTACACTTTTTCGGGTTTCCTTTACTCGCCAAAGAGTAATTGTGATCCATAATAACAGAACAACAGATGCTGTATAACCACTTCCGCATTTGCGTGTTGCCGTAGTTTCTACAGTACAACCGGAAACTGAGGGTTGTGCGGAGCACCGGATATTAAGTCACTGATATGCGACAAATACAAGGAGACAATGGACGGGACATTATTTTAAATAGGAATTTCTTTGGATTTGCACATTCTTGGGAACATTTGGGATAATGTAAGTACACAACTGCATGAAATATATCACACTATGCAAGTGATTTTGAGATATTTCATAACAAAATTCTTCCATATTGTGGCTTTAAATAGTGTAACCTACTTAAGATCATGAAACACATTTTTACTGTTGCGTATAAGTATAATGGTTATTTTTGATTGACTTGAAGTTTTGACTAAAACTCCAACAAATATATTCGCTCCTTGTTCAATTTACTTAATTGAAACATGTTAATTCAACACAATTTGTCGAGAAGGATTTCCAATTCCCAGCATGCTTTGCGTCAGACTGCATTAGGAGAGTATATTTTAAAATATGATTATTTTAAGCGTTTTTTAGTAAAGTTAAAGACGTTTTAGTGTTTAATGTTCATTTATCTTGGATATTTAGAAAAGTTTGACATATTTTTCAGTTTTGTGGTTACCATTGTTAAGAAGAGTGGTGCATGTGCTTAGGCTGTGCCTGTAACATAGGTCACCAGTGAGCAAGGACTGTGCTGACTCCAGTACTGAGATTAGTCTCTTGCTCATTTGGAGCTGCATAAGTCTAGGCATATTAAGACTAAGTAAGTAAATAAATAAAGTTAACGAATTTAGTTAAGTTAACTTAAATACATCTTTGTGTACTTAAAAATAAGTTCTGTCTATTTAATTTCATGAGAAGGATGAAAGAAATATTCTCACTTACAAAGACTTATTAGGAACTCTAATTTAACATTAATAAAAATGGGTAAATTCTGCTTACATACTGTAAACCAAGAGCCCCTAAAAATAAGAGAAATTTGAGTATTGTCAACTTATCCGGGTTTACTGTGTAATGTTCACTAAAGATTAACTTAATACTCAATGGCCCGGTTTCACAGACACGGCTTAGTTTAAGCCAGGACTATGCCTTAGTTAGATTAAGATATTTATGTTGCTTTTATAAAAATGCCTTAGAAGAATACATTACTGGTGTGCAATGTGCATCTTGACACAAAACAATGGCACTGATATATTTTAAGATATTTTTGGGCAAGTTATATTCAGTTAAGACAGGTCACACATTCATTTTAATCTGGGACTAGTTTTAGGGCGTTTTCACACATAACGGTTTGTTTCGGAACCTGGTGCGTTTTCTCTCTTGGTTCGATTCGTTTAGGCATATGTGAACACGGCAATCGCACTAGGATCCGCCCCAAAACAATCGCTCCGAGACCGCCTGAACAAGGTGGTCTCGACCCGATTGCAAACGAACTCTGGAGCGGTTCGGTAGACGTGTGAAAGCCATCCGACCCAACGGACCAACGAACCAGACTGTATCACAATGTATGATGGGTAATTATGTAAAGTTGCGTGACGCAAAAGAGATTGTTTTGCTAATGGCTCCCTGTAACAATGTTCAAAGTAAGGAAGGAAGGAAGCGGGAACAGGCGAACGTTAAACCAAACTTAATAAAATAAACAAACAACAAAACGAAAGTAAAGTGCTGACAGCTCCCTCACAGTCGACTGCCGGCCACACAAACATAACATAAAATCCAGGCCTGGTTCTCTCTCGTCCTTCTCCTCCTTTTATGCTTCCCGAGCTCAGCTGTGAGAGACGCGAGACCGGTGCAACGTGCAGCTGACGCTCATTATCACTCGCGTTACCGGCCGGAAAATAAATAGATGCACTCTGACCAATCGAAGGAGAGTTTACTCGCACGTGACTTTTATTAACAAAGTTTGGTCCGTTTGGAAATATTGCCTTGTGAATGCGAACCGAACTAAAATAAATTTCAATATTGTAGCGATTTAACCCCCGGTTTCGGAACAAAGCAATCGATACACAGGTGTGAAAACACCCCTTAAACCTTGTCTTTGTCTGTGAAACTGGGCCAAAGAGTGCCAGCAGCTGGGTTTATTTTTTAACCTACTGGCTGTGTATCGGCTCTGTAGCTTATGCTGTCAAACAATTGGTTAATAACGTTATTTTAGATTAGCCTGTACCTTATACAATTTTTATACAACTTATACATGTGAAACAGGACAGTTAATATTTTAATATTTAATGCATAACATTATGAAACCATGAAAAAGAATATCTTGTGTTGATTGCAAAATATTTTGCAGGCAGACATGTTAGGCCCGATTCACATTTCGCGTCTTTTCCGTGCGCATATTTTTTATTTTAAATGTAGACTCGCGGCAGGCGCGCAAATAGGGGGCGACGCGGTCGCATCGAGATGGAAATAGTTCAACTTTTCGGAGTGCCATGCGCGCACCGCGGGTCATTTGAAGAGAGAAAGCAGCATGGCTCGTGTTTTCCGCACAGTTTAAGACGCGAAATGTGAATCAGGCCTTAGACTTCTCATTATGTCAAAGGAGAAATCTAAGACATGTTTAAATGAAAGTCATTGACACTGGTA
This sequence comes from Triplophysa rosa, assembly GCF_024868665.1. Classification (NCBI taxonomy): domain Eukaryota; kingdom Metazoa; phylum Chordata; class Actinopteri; order Cypriniformes; family Nemacheilidae; genus Triplophysa; species Triplophysa rosa. Next base: position 831,446 of record NC_079914.1, read on the forward strand.
CTAATCATAGTGTGCTAATCATAGACCCTGTAAGTTTCTTTACATTCTAAGAATTTGCTCGCTCACGTTAAGCACAGCTGTGAACCAATAGGATATATAAATACTTAAATAATTAGTTACTTACATAATTTTTTACTTAATTTCTCTAAACCTAACATTTCTAAAGGAGTTTTAACTTAAGGCTGCTACCTCTGTACATTTTAATGATTCTCCTTAAAACCTATCATGATTTGATATCTGAGCGCAGGCATCTGAAGGTGCATTCACGTCAAGTCAGAATTGTAAAAACCATTCACATGCTTCTAGAACTTGTTATTACAGAGAGCTGACCGCAGCAACATCATGCGGAAACACTTAATGTGCTGGCAAGTTGGTTTCACTTACGAAGAAAAGATTATTATTACATCTCAAATATTTCATGTGAGTGCTGTAAAACATGAGCTTCACATTTCTGCTTCCTAGACTAAAGTAAGTGCTTTATTGTTGTCGTTTACAGTAGCCTCTGAAATTTAAATAGAAAAAATAATCTAATTTAGCTTGGTTAACCTCAGTTTTTGGTAAAATCACAGATTAGTAAAGAAACAGGCAGCTCATTATGTGGATGTAATGGATAGGGATGCCAGTGCTCTGCTTTTCAACAGGCTTTAATAGAAAGTTCTCTCTGCGCTGGCTCAAGCTGTCATTACCGCTTCTCTTATCAGTGTACGGCAGTGATGGAGGTTCTCCATCCTGCATGCAGAAAAGATTTGTCTTAATGGAAGTCTTTCTCTCCCAGACCATGGAAGAGCGCTCTGTGTTGAAGGACATCCGACCCCATAGGTGGTACCAGTTTCGAGTTAGCGCGGTCAACAGTCAGGGCACGAGAGGCTTCGCCACTCCCAGCAAGCACTTCTTCTCTACACGAGGTGAAAAGCTCTCTCTCTCTCTCTCTCTCTCTCTCTCTCTCTCTCTCTCTCTCTCCTCCCCTCACTTAGTCGACTCACAGCAAGTCTGCACTAAATACAGTCATAATTTTCCCATAATTGGTTGTCATAAAATCTGATTGATCATACTTATGAGATCAAATTATTTCACAAATATGCTTTACAGTCAAACCAAAAACTATTCAGACACCAGAATTTCTTCACAATAGAAAAGACTGTCCCCCTAGCCATATTTAGTCTTTTTATATGTTTCTGATTGAAATGCCTTCCTTTAAGAATTTGACTACCTTTCCTCTCGAATCAGTTGATATTTCACTGGTTTTGGTCATCTTTCTGTTGGATTGTCTCTCAGATGAATTAGGTTGAATAGCTTTCAGCTATATAGATAATACCAATTTAGGTTAACCAATTACTAAGCAATGCTTAACTTTGTTCAGTCTGTGGTGTAAAAATACATTAGCAATTGAAGAAAAAACACTTAAGCAAAACACTGTCAGGTCAAAGTGTCTGAATAATTTTTGGTCCCAAATTTTTATCAATTTTACTCGTAGTCCACTGTATTACAAATTTTTGGTCACAGTTTATTTTGCTATCCTAACATAAATGAACCATAGTTATCTGGACCCACTAGTAAAAAATATCAAAAATGATATCTGGTGTCTGAATACATTTTGGTTTGACTGTAAATCTCATTGGTTAACCCAGTAATTTGGATTACTTTAATCATGGATGTTGGTGTTTTTTGAAGCTTTAACATGTGCAGACACATATAAAAAGATAACATGACAACATATTAATGTAAAATTAGTTGCTTATGTTAAGCGAAGAAATAAAGAGGGTGAGTAAATGATGAAATAATTTTCATTTTGGGGTCTCCAGCAAACAAAAGACAGGAAGTCGAACTAAGCATTAAGGAAGTCACAAATAACCAGCGTATTCAGACTAATAGAGTGGGTTTTAACACGGGTTATCTTTATTATTTGTTACAAACAGGGACAGGGTGGCATGAAACGAGCTGTTTTCTGATTGGCTGATGTATTGACATGTTTCCTGTTACTTAGCTGGCAGATCATGGTGCCAAGCAATGCCACAGTCATGGGCTTAATATCTAGAGAAGGCAAATTTTTAATAAAAAGTCATATTTTATAACCACAACTTGTTGTGATGTGATAATCATTGGCAATCAACTTGCCATTTATCAATCAGGCAGTAAACATTACTTGATAAAAAATTTGAATGAATAAAAAAGATTTCAAGCTATTTTGGGAAAATGATTTATAAATATATATATTACATATTTATACTGCTGAGATATAAACATTCAAACTTTCTACGTTCTCACTTTTACCTTACACAAACAGTTCATCGCCATCAGTATTATTTTCTCTTCTGCACATATATCATCTGTACATGTGTGTGAAGAATCAACTGAAAGATATGTTATGCAAATTTGCATTTCAGTCAGACCAACAGATGTGCATGTATATGTACAAACTACATCAAACATATATTTCAAAGGTTAGAAACCTCCTGTGGTCTATCACATGTCCCCCAAAAGCACTTATATAAAAGGAAAGTATTTGCAATTCAACATTAAGATGAGGTCTGTTGTTCAGAACACTGCAGTTCACAGTGTACAGCCACTTTATAGGCGACCCTTGTCATTCGCAATTCACTTCACACTCTGCTGAAAGACTTTGTTTTTGTGACACAGTGCAGCACATGGAATGTGAAAATCCCCAAAGGACAAACCGAAGTCTGCCGTCAGCCGCCTCTGGAAATTCACTTTGCCATAAACCTCCAGAAACCTCTGTGAAAATCCCCCCCCCCTCCCTACGCCTTAACATACACACTGACCCCCACACAGACACAACACGTCCTTTATATCAGTATCAGAAACATGTTGTACATCTGACATAAACTTTTCCATAGATGCAGAAAACATCCTTCAGGGCAAGTTGACATGAAACTCAGCAACTTAGATTTTTTTTGGTTTTGGACACATGTTGGAAACGTTTTTGGTATCAGTATTTGTTTTCATATTTGTGAAACTCTCTGATCTAATCTAATTCCTAAGCGATACGGCTCATATCATCGGAGGCCTCGGGGGTGCTTGCATTGGCATGTTTTGCAAGTTAACCCAGTTCAATATTGCAGCCAAGATAAAATAACACTCACACACAAGCCACTGCCAACAATGACTGGAATCAAACCTTCTGCTATTTTGAAAGATTACAAATGGTCAGAAAGGGTTTGAGCGGTCCTGTACTGATGCCCGGAGAGTGCCGTCATAGGGGGCTGTTTCTTACTGTCTGATCTTCCTCACATTGAGAGTGGAACAGAGTTCTGAAGCAATACTTCACACCACTTAAGCAGAAGTTGCCAGAAATCACTGGCACATAAACACACAACAGTTATTTACACAGAACATGCTGGAGAACTTTCCACCACATGGATTTTGTCAGTTCACTGGGTGCTACGCTAATAAACTGGCTGAGGATGTGAGGGTGGGAAGGGGGTGGAATGAAGAATGCTTGGGGTCAGAGGTCGGGCGTGTGGCTGCTGTTGCTCAAGGGAAAGTTGCAGGTGAAGGATCCCATCTTAAGCTATGATTTAAAAATACAAGTGACAGTTTTGTGCTGGTGAAGTGGTTATGTGTTTCGTTCAGCTACAGCCCTCAAGTATGAAATAAAACCTTTGTTTAACAAGTCCTGACTGACATCAGTCCGACCCATAGACCAAACACCGGCTCTTCAGAAGCCCACCACATGAGGACTGAGCAACCTTACATGTTATTAGAATGTGAGTTATACTAACATATCAAAGTATATTTCCTCTCTCATGCTCCATGTACATCAATTGGCCTCCAAGTAACTTTAGTTTTTAAAACAAACCTCATGGAAAGCACCAACCTGTTGACTTGAACCAGTAACACATGTATGGAATTGTTTTTGTGCCAATAAGAATGAAAGCAAATTTTTAAGAAACAAACAAAAATATATAATGTGAAAGAAGAAAAACACTCTGTTAGTGAAAACAATAAACTTAACTGCAAGAATGTAACATGGTTTTAAAAAAACTGCATTTTTCTTGAATGTGTCATCGGATGAAAATCCAAATTTTTCTGTGTTTAACTGCTATAATCGGGTCCCCGGTGCATCTAGCAACCCAGAAAACGTGAAAAACAAGATCCCAGTAAGTTTGTTTTGATGAGCCTTTCCCAGCAAGCATGTGAGAAATCGAGCCGTTCAGATTTCGCTCCTGTTGTGACGTAAAAGCAGGTGTAGCTCTCTGGTTCGAAGGAATAATGGATTCTTTAGCTGATGGTTCACATGCTTTTACTTATTCACCCGTCTCCATCACATTGCGATTAAAATCGTTATGAAGCGTGGAAATCCACCGTAAGAACTTACATGTGTTGACAAATACAAAAAAACAAACAAAACAATGAATGAGTAATAAGAGAAAATCATCAAATACATACAAACCCATAATACCCAACACATAAACAAAAATATACAATAAACAAATAACATTTACCCTGGTCTCCATTCAAAACCAGGAGCTAGAAAACCTTTAAGGCGCTATTAGCCTTGGTGCGAGCTAACCATGTGCGTTTGAGCTTCACGCAACTCCATTTACTCTTGAAGCGCTATGAGACACACACGCTTCATATCCATTCCATGAACAACCTTATCAAAATAAAAGTCCCTGGTTAACATATATAATGACTCAACGGTAAATGTAAACAAAAAATATATACTCAAAATCGTGAACTTTGAATGAAATAACTAATTACAAATTAAACAAATATTCCAAACGCAGGATCTTCTTATAATATTACCGCCCCTTAATCTACACAATTCCACCCATGGCGCTGCCGCTAGGGTTGGGAATCGTTTCAATTTTATCGATTCCGATTCCAATTCTGATTCTGCTTATCGATTTCGATTCTTATCGATTCCCAGTTTCGATTCCACAGTTGAAGTAAAACATTTAGATATAAACCTGTATGGTCATGTAGCCTGCTTATTGACTTGTTTGCAAAATATATATATATATATTTATGAGCACCGTTTTGTGTATATTTACACATAGAAACACACCTTTTCTGATTTATTACAATTTGTATTATCATAGTTGAACTACATCATGGTTAAACTGCAGTTACTATAATGCAACTATGGTTAATTTGTGATTCCTGTGCTTTAATGCAAATTTTATAGCTAAACTATGCTTACTATAGTAAAAAATATCTATAATTTTCATAAGGGCTTTTGTTGAGATATCAGCAGATCATGCGACGCATGTACTTTTCTGAAAATATGCACACAGATTAAAATTTTAATCTCAAGTATCCGATTCCTGTTCCTTTCGATTCCGATCCGATTCCTAGCCTTTCAATTCCGATTCCAAATTGGAATTGATTTTCGATTCCCAACCCTAGCTGCCGCCATTGTTGTTTTCACAAGCGACAGCGGTGTACGTGACGCCATGGATAAAGTTTGTGGACAACATGCAATGTAGTCGCTGCACAGAGTCCTAACCTCGGAAGAGACAGGAGTGGATTTATTTTATTTTTAGTGGAAATCCCTCAGAAACCATAAGTAAAAACCTGCTTGTTTGCGCGAATCACTTCAAGCCGGAGTGCTTTATCAAACTGGGACAGTACAAGCAGGATTAGCTTCAAAGTTGTTCCTCAAGAGGGATCGAGATCAATTGAACGAGACTAAGCTGCCAATGTAAGTAATATTTATCAACAGTCTGAATTGACGTAAATGTACCGTATATATAGGAGGATAACGTTAGCATATTATAGCGAAGGGAGCTAAGTCAGTCACGGGCTAAATAGAACATTCAAAGCCAGTGTTAAACTTACTCTATATTTATGTTATTTGGCAAATGGGCACTTGGAGTTTAGCTGTATTAGCTTTTATCCAAAGCGACTTACATTTGTTTCTGACTATGTGCAATCCCCTGGGATCGAACCCATGACCTTGGCATTGCTAACACCATGCTCTAACCACTGAGCAAAAAAAAAATTCTTTCATCATTTATTAACCCTCATGTCATTCTAAACCCATAGACATCAAAACTAGATGCCGCATTAGGATCATTCTATGGGATGCTGTACGTAGGTCATCCGCCATGTTGGAACAGTGAGAGGTGGTCTGTGTTGCCAAGTCTGCGGCCTTCCCATGGAATTGGGTTACATTGTAACTGTTGCTCCGGTTTGTTTTATGCACAGGTTAGGAGTGGAAGGTCTCATCCTGATTTTGTCAATCGTAAGATGAGTTTTTTACGAATGTTAAGTTCTGTTATTTGGAGTAGGGACCTTAGGCTCGTGATGAAGGATTTGTTTCACAGATCTGGCAACACTGCCAAGCCGGTCTGTATATGATTATGAAAACATATTTGTTGTTGTGTAAACTCAAACATTATATTTGCTACACTAACACATGACAACAACGAAAGGGTATCCAATTTTTGGGGGAATTAAAATGCACAGCCATGGCTGCAGTGTTGTGGCATTCTAGCAAACTGTGAATGACGTCAGTGGACCGTTCCAAGATGGTGGACACGTCTACATGCCTGGAGCGCTTGAATGCGGCATCTAGTTATTGATGTCTAAACCTGTATGACTCTCTGTGACGAGGGAGGCGGGACGAGAGCCGTGAGGGAATGACGCGAGGCCGGTGGCGTGAGTGATAATGAGTGTCAGCTGTGCGTTACACCGGTCTCGCATCTCTCACGATGGAGCTCCGGAAGCATAAGAGGAGGAGCGACAGGAAGGTACGACGAGAGAGGACCAGCCTGGACATTGTATGTGTTTTAGTTACGTGAGGTGGCTGCCGGCCCTTTACTTTGGTTTATGCTTTGTTTATGTTATTAAAGTTTTGGTTATCGTTCGCCGGTTCCCGCCTCCTTACTTCCTTACTTTGAACGTGTTACACTATCTTCTGCAGAACACACACCATTTCTCAAACTTCTTATTTTGTGTTTTACTGGAGAAAGAGTTTTCTCCACATGAAGATGAATAAATGCTGACAGAATTTGTATTCGTGGGTGAACAATCTCTATAAAGCTTGTAGCGGTTTTAGCTAACGTTATTATATTGATGAGCAATGCTCACCAAATATGGTTCTCCACCAGATCTTTCAAGATCATATCCATGAAATGAGTTATTTAAAACATCAATTTCAGTAAAGGAATTTGTTTTGCTCAAAGGAAAATATGTAAAATAATCTTGATCAAATATACATATTTTACGGTCTCTGATTAGTAATATAAAGCATAATAATATACTTGTATGCATTCGTCCAGCAAATGCCTCTATGATATTATATACTTTACATTATCTCATGGCCATAAGTAACATGACTTTACCAAACAGGATTTAGAGCAAAGGTAGCGTAAATCGAGACACAGTAAAAGGGACCAGGCTTGTGAGCATGAATACAGAAAACCCATCACAAATGAATATATATGGTTGTTTATTAAACTCTACATGGTAAACAAAACAATGACGATTGCATAAAAAAAACAAATAACGTTACATGAAACACAAATGCGCTAGGAAGCACTGAGAGAGAGAGAGAGAGAGAGAGAGAGAGAGAGAGAGAGAGAGAGAGAGAGGGCATGGCAGCGATTTCTGAACACCAATAAAAATCATCTTTAACAAAGAGGCACAGACTTAATGCAGCTAGAAATGGATACTTGCAAGCTCTGTGCTGGACCGATATCCATATGCGCGTGTAGAGATAGAATTGTTCAAAAGGTTTCAGAAGGCAAGTCCTGCCGAAAGTTGCGGGCCTCGTGATCGGCCGCATGGCCTAGCCACGTGGCAGCAGAGTCCATTGTTCCTTCTTCTCCCCCAGTGGGGGGGAGAGGGCAGTCTCCGAAGAGACGCCACGAAACAAGTTTTAGCGCAGAAGAGAAGAAAGGAAGAGACAAGACAAAGTTTTCAGAGCAGGCTCGATATTTAACCTCATGAGAGGGCATGCCCACCTGAGTTTGAATCGCTCAATCAAAGTTGAGCAGGGAAGAGGTTCTTTGTCCACTCAACAGCTAATTTGCATCTTTATGAGATATCATTCCAATTATAACATAATGAAAATAAAGTGTTCTATGGTCACACAATGTATATAAACAAGGAGGAATTGTAAAGACAAACATTTATATATCAAATATGCTAAGGTTTGAAGTGCATCAAGACATGATTCATTCGGTAGTATGAATACAAACAAAGCCTGAATTAACTTGCCTATTTAACAATTACAGATTTTTTAAAAATGGCAAGAGCGACAACATATAACCTAGATATGTAGATATATTTATAGAAAAGGACAATTGAATCACAAGTTCCTATTTGTCAGAGAAGTTTCTCTGGTTAGTCAAGTTGCAGATTAGACCGAGAGACTTCTCCCCTCTGCTTTGAAGCTTAGGAGTCGTAAAATATCCAACAGAGAAACAAAAGGTTATCAACACTCTCAGTGAGAGGTTTTGACTCTGGTCTTTTGATGATCGTATCAAGAAACCAGGAGAAAGGGGAGTGAAAGGGGGTTGATGGCTCTTCTTTCAATGACTCCGACCATTTGGCTTATGCTAAATTCTCTACAAGCTTAAGATATAAATAGGTTTTTGCTAAATTAAAGAACCCGGAAATCCTGGTGCAGGTTGTAAGTAGATCAGGCTGACAAAATGTAAATTGTTTAATAAATTGCAGTAACCTGAAATAGATTTGATTTTTTATCAGCAAATTCTGGAGTGCTATGACCTGATAATATGTTTTGCAGTATCACAAAATTGTGTTTAAAATGTCACATTGTCCATCTACTGTTCATGTTACTCGTGATGTGGTGTAATTGTATATTAAATTTAAATGAAGCCACAATAAGGACATATGAAATATTGTTCTGTAAAGATGCTTTGAAACAATGGGAATAGCACTATATAAACAAAATTAAATATTTTTGTCAGGTCTTCCTTCTTTACTTCACTTCAAATTGTGTCAGGTAAACACAAATAAACAGAAAACAGAGTGATGAAAGGCAGCGTTCTGACAGAAGCACCATTATGCTTATGTTCCAGATCCATTTCCCCCAGAGAACCCACAGAATGCCAGAACAGGCAACCAGACAGTGAATACTGATGGCACTGTCAACGTTATGGTTCTGTGGGATGCCCCCAGAGAGAGTGACCTGGTGGTCCACCATTACAAGGTCACCTGCAGCACGCAAGGAACCCCCTCAAGCAGTCAAAGTCGAGCTGGAAGTGTCACAGACGGGGTAAGATGTCATGAGCTCAGCCCGCTGTCTCACCTCTCTGCTGGCGTATTCTTCTAAATACTGTGCATGCATTTATATCCCTGCTAAAGTGTGAACCTGTAGGGGGTTGCACTCAGTGTTTACGGATGTGGAAAGTTCATTTCCGAAGAATTGAAGAGAAAATGAATCCAGACTGAGGCTGTAGATAATGGCCAATATCTCGTAGAGGCTGGCCGAAGAGCAGTTTTAACCTTTCTCTCATAAAGTTGAACCTGAACCCTCAGAGAAACAAGAAATTTCCCCAAGTTGTTTTGGTTGGTTCAGTCTTGGAGTATCAGGCCCAGGAAGTGCTAAATCTGTGACTGAATTTAAGGATTTAGACATATATTTTCACCGGTCAGCTTCACTCACTCCCTTTTGGCCATGGCTGTCTCGGAGGTGTTGGACTCATGTGCACCACCTGTGATGTAGTAAAGAACTGGAGTCAGTTTCTCCTCAAAGACACAGCTGCTCTAGTGATCAGCATATTTTATTGTAGTCCAAGTACTCTTCTGAAAACTCTCCTCAAAGCCACAGCTCTCAAACGCTTTTGATTAGGTCATTTGTTTTTACAATGCAATAACGTCAGAGCCTGAGAAAGCAATCTACTTTATTGAACAGTAGCCTATAAAGACAAACTATTTTAGCTGGCAATTTTTTGTTCTGAGAGAGAATTGCTGCAGGCGTTTAAAAGTTAATAAAAGTAATTGAAAATGTCAGATCATTCTTAAAACTGCCTGGAATTAAGAATTCACATATGTGACCCTGGACAACAAAACCAGTCTTATGGGTCAATTTTTCAAAATTGAGATTTACATAATCTGAAAGCTGAATAAATAAGATTTCTATAGATATATGAGTTGTTAGAATAGGACAATATCTGGCTGAGATACAACCGTTTAAAACTCTGAAATCTGAGAGCGCAAAAAAATCAAAATATTGAGAAAATCGCCTTTGAAGTTGTTAATCAGGGGCACTGTGGCAGACCAGCCACTCACAAAAATAAAGTTTTTATATATTTAAGGTAGGAAATTTACAAAATATCTTCATGGAACATGATCTTTACTTAATATCCTAATGATTTTTGGCATAAAAGAAAAATCGATAATTTTGACCCACACAATGTATTTTTGTCTTTTACTAAAAATGTTCCCGTGCTACTTAAGACTGGTTTTGTGATCCAGGGTCACATAAAAAATGCCTCATAGTTGCACAGTTATCCTGTTGGTCTGTTATATTAGAAACATAGAAGGTCAAAAGTATAAGTCAGGTCAAGCATAAGGCTTTCACACACCAAGCCAATGTTGGACCGTCGTCAGATGCAGGCGACAAGGGGCCTTTGGATGTACAGTAGGCAGTAAAGTAGCAAACACAATTTTCAGGTTCCTGCATAACCTTGACATTTATGTTGTTGAGAGTCCCTATAGAGACATAGGATGTCTAAGGCTATGTTCAGACTGTCAGTCCAAATCCGATTTTTGTGCATATCTGACTGAAATCCGATCATATTTAGCAAGTGTGAACCGCAAAAAATCACATGAAATTTTTGCAAATCTGTTACAAGCAACATTCATATGTGGTTTGAAATCCTATTCAAATTGCATTTCTGTTTCAGTCTGACCACTCAGATCGGATTCGAGTAGCTTTTTGCTTATTCAAAAGTAAGCTTCTCGCGCCACTTGAAACACCACGTTAAAACATAAGGACGTCAGACCTTTCTTCAGATACAGTACAAGGTTGATGTGTTGTTGTCTGTCTCCTGGAGGAGACGGGAGCACTGAATAAAGCTGCGCATACCAGCCTCATAGGCTTCAGCAGCAGGTTCATTAGTAGCCCAGCGCAGTGGCTACACATTCATCATATTGTTAGAAAAATTAACCGTGTTCGAGACTGATCAGTGTATGACATCACCATACTGCGAGATCAACACAAAGAAGTGTGCTGTGGAATCGCACTCGCGGTACTGCAGTGTCATACACCGATTGGTCTGCACAGTGACGCATGAAGCTCAACAATCCCTGTCAATGCAATGGTATTCCCATAGAAACCAAATCAGATATTGCAAAAAACGAGAGAGCGCCACGGGACACACACATCGGATCAGAACAGTTGCTATACACAGTGTGGACAAACAGTCATTTAAATTAGATTCAAATTGGATATGCAGAAAAATCTGATTGGGGTGACAGTCTGAACAAAGCATAAGAGGAGACCAAGAACATCATTCACACTCTCATATTCACAGAGATGTCTGAAATGTCTACAGAAAATAGTCAGGCAGGCAGGAGGCATGTAAGGGAAAAGAGAAGTCATGTTCCTGTATGATTTAGGCCCAGAGAGGTTTTTATATTGAGATGAGGATATGGCCAAGCACTGCACCCTAAGGCTCCCCAGTGGTGAGAAAGTACTTTGCCAATTGACCCTTCGCAAAGCCCGCCCCCTTTTGCTATGTCCGTCATCAGCCAAAGTGCTACCACTGCACTAAAGAATATTTATCGTGAAATAATCATTTCTGGAAAAATGAAGTCAGCCAAAAGCAATAAGATGCTGCAAGTTTGCAATATGCATTTGAAGTATATATTGAGGATGTGAATGTGACTCAGGATAAACTAAACAAAATAAAGATCGAAGCTCTAGCGTACTGTGCTTGCTGTAGGCCTAACAACATAATGTCTGGATAGCGCCATTGGTTTCTGACACGTTTAGGCAAGGGGAGAAATTGTGATTATGACCATAAAGATCAAATGTTACCTCAGATAAAATTCTGGCAGTGTTGATGAGATGCAGTCTTTCAGCACGGATCATATGACAGTCAGTCTATGAGGTAAAACTCCGGACAAGTCTTCTTGTATGAGTCGGTTTTAAGAAGTCTTTATTGTTGTACATTATGACAACTAAGATTCCACAGTGACATGACTTTTAGCTGGGATCATGTTTGTACAGTGTGACGGTCAGCAACAATCGTGAAAGACTTTTTAAAACCGCATAATGCGCAGCCGGTTAAACTCTATGGGTTGATTTTTTGGAAAAAATGGCAATTAGCAAAAGGGGCGGATAATATCGGCATTATGACAATTGCAAACACTGCTATTAATCGGTACACATGTATTTATTTATTTGTACTTATTTTAACTCCATAATGGAAGCATTTTTAGTTTATAATTTATCAAGAGTGATAAAAGAAATGAAATAAAGTTTTAATGATAGGTAACCTCACAAAATAATATACACTACCATTATCTAAGCTTACACCAGTGGCGGTCCTTCCTACAGGCGACATAGGCGCTTGCCTAGGGCGCCATCTAGTGAGGGGCGCCAAATATGCGGCGAGAAAAATATATATAATTAAAATTATAATGTCTATTTATTTTTTTCAACAGTTTTTGCCATGCCTCTGTCTACAACAATACTTTGACATAAAAAATAAATTAAACTTCTTTGGACATGAGTTCTTTTCTCGTGGGGAAGGGGCGCCATCAGTCAAGCTGACTTACACTGGCTTACACTGTCAAACTTTACTGTAATTTTGCAGCAGTTTTGCCAGTAACTTACTGTAGATTTGATTACTACTTAATATTTCCCTATTAGTACTGTTTTTAATTTCAGTTAAACTTTACTTTAATCAAAAGTAAAACACTTTGGCTTTTGAGATTCAAAATGAGCAAGAAGAGACTGGTCTCATTACTGGCATCACACTGCAAAAAATGACATTCTTCCTGAGCATTTTTGTCTTGTTTTCTGGTAAAAATATTTAAAACTTCATAAATTATGATACATTTACATAACAAGAAAAGTAACCTAAGACATTTAGTCTTGTTTAATGAAAGAAAATATAAGAACTAGTTAAGTTTTTGTTTAAAACAAAGTTGTAAATTAAATCTAGAGTAAGTTACTGGCAAACCTGCTGCAAAACTACAGCAAAGTTTTACAGTGTATGAAAACTGTCATGGTCCTACCTTCTTGTTTATGAAATTCTAGTCGTGTGGCAGGATTGGGACAGAGCCCTTAGGTTTTATGTGAGAAAGCCATGAGTTGTTTATGTTTTGACATCTCATGTGCTTTCTCGTGTCTTGTCTTTGGCCCCGCCCCTCTCGTTTCATGTATTGCTTCCCTGCCGTGTCTAATGTTTCCCACCTGCCCTGTGTCATTGTCCCTCGTTTGTCTTTCCTATAAATGCCCTCATGTTTCATTGTCTTGTGGCTCGTGGATTACGTTCTGTTTGTATGTGATGTAACCCGTGTTTGTATGTTACCTCGCCCTTACCTTGCCCTCGTGTTTCCTGTGGATTTATTATTTATTATTCAAAGGACCTTGTTTTGTTTTGTCCCCTTTGTGGGAGAGTTTTAGTTTTTGATTCTTGTTTCGTTTGTCATGTTTTCCCCATCGTGGGTTTTGTTTTGTTTGTATTTAATTAAAGTATTTTGTGCTATCCCTCTACCGCTGCCTGCGCTTGGGTTCTTTCGCCACGCCAGCCGTGACAGAAAACAACATATAAACATGTTTTATCACATAAGAGTGTAACCCAGTCTCACGGCAGTTCGTGGCCTTGACACAAAATTTGGAATCTAGTAACTCATGTTCATGGACACGAATATCCCCATTTTTTCATGTCAGTAAGAACAACCTTTTTTTAATGTCACTTAGCACGACTTTCTTTTCTTTTTTGATTGAATTGATGAATTCCCATCAGATTGCGTTGATATATATTTTTACATTAGAAAGATACCTCGTTTTAAAATACATAAGATTGAAAGTTGTGCTGGGTGACACGAAAAAAGTTGTGCTTACTCACACGAAAAAAGGGGAAAATTCGTGTCAGTAAACACAATTAATAGATTACAGAATGACGAATTCCCGTGAGACTGTGTTGAATGATTTTACTTGGTACTCCCTCGCCACTGACTACATTTGCATGTGCGCTGATAATGTAATAATCACAATAATCAACAGGGCCAGCCCGTGACATAGGCGACATTTTAATTTATTTAAGAAAATCCAAAACACTACAAAAAACTTGTTCCTCGCACCCTTATCTTTGTCCCTACAATCTAAAATCACAGATATTAAACGCAGAGACAGTACAGTACATGTGCTACTGGTCAATGTTTTAATATAATCCTTTCTATGGATGTATTTCATGGTTATTCAGTGCTGTTATTAATAGAAATATCAAGGCAGTGCTGCTGAAACTGGTGTCGTGTATGCCATCTCGTCTCTGGATGAAGGTAAAGAGCAGAGACTGCTGGCAATGAGTTGTGTTGACAGAGTTTAAAGTACAAATGTTTGGTGTGTGCCACATGTTACTACTGTTATGCTTGCTATGATTATCAGCTTAATCACATTATTTTGTTTGAAGCTGTTTACATAAAGACAAGTTTAATTTCAATATTACCAAAATCTCATAATCGCATTATGAGGGTGCATAAACATAGTCATTGTCACCAACATCCTCTAAACCTGCTCACTGGTTGAATCACACACATGTTCATCATCAGCACCTCGTCAAGGACTATATAATAGGTCAGCACACACACTCACTCTTGCTCTGGACTTGTTTACTGCCACACAATTAGACCTCAAACCTGCCATTATGAATTACTTTGGCTCCTGGTGTGTATCACCTACAATTCTTTCCCTGTTATTCCTCGTGCTTCAGCCTTTTTTTACCGTTGTTCTACTTTTCACTTCGTTTTTGTGTTCCTGACAGTAGCTTTGCTTAGTTTGCTTTCCCCTTGTTTGTTTAACAGTTATTGCACAGCTACCATTGACTTAGTAGCCTCATTTAGGTAAAAAAATCCAAGATAATCCATAAAGTCCAGCGATGGTTAAATATGTCCTTTGAGACCTCAGACAGGAGTGTAGGCATGCTGAGCACAAATGGAAAAAGAGAAATTGCAGGTTTGTTATGAATCTCTTAGAGTGCCTTAGACAGTATCGAAGCTGTGTTAGTTAAACAAGCACAGTTTATATACTGAGATTTAAAAGGTACTTTTCGGTCAAATTAAATGCTTTTCTGAATCCTGTACAGTGACTTTTAACATCTTTGATGCATTTCTGGTTTTAAAGAATTACACAGCACTGAATCTGCTTCATTAAAGGTCACAAAGGATCTTTTACGCTCTTGATTCTGGCCCTTACTGTATTTTAATCCTAAAAGCAGCATTTGATTCAGCCAATCATGACATTCTTTTAAAAAGACATAATCACGTTAATAGGTTTCAGGGAATCGTGTTGAACTGGATTGCCTCTTACCTTAAGGGGAGAACTTTCTCTCTAAATATTGAGGATTCTTTCTCATCTCATGCTAAAAATATCCTATGGAGGTTTTTTACTGGCACTTACTGTATGTATCTCGTATATTTTGTGCAGGAAAAGGACTGGCAATGAGTGCATCTGGGGAGTTTTGTAAAGGATGGGAATAGTTGAGTGGCTGCTGGTATAGGGTGGATGGAAAGAAGTCTGGAGACATCAGCAACACTCTTTTGAGTACAACTATTTCCTTCTGGCCAGTTTCTGTAGTCAGCTATCACAAAAACAATGAGCATAATTTATATCACTGGTCACATGTTGCTCAATCGCGCTCTCTCTGCTGTGATTCATTGGCCAAAAAAATCCAATAACATACTTTGATCAAAACTCTATCATGCTAATTGACTACATGTCTCAGTCTCATTATATACCACACCGTTTTTATACATTTTCATGGTCGCAAATTATAATACTGTACATGAAAATGTTATTTTCCATAAAGTAATGATGTATAGGTGAGCCTTTGAATAACATGAAAGATACTTCTTATATAGTCCATCTCTTGAAAATGCTAACATTTGATGTTTTAGTCATCAGTTCTGTCATCTTTCTATGTAGAACCTGATTACAACCTTTCAGACTGTCAGCCAGAGTGCCCTTTTTCTCCACCAGAGGGCACTCTTCACATCTCCAGGACTGTTCATATTCACTGCATTTCCCATTACCCTTTGCCTAGACCCTTAGATCTGTATGATGTTAGCATCAGTATATGTGCCCACTTTGTGTATACAATCCTTCCCATTCTCCCTTGTTTTTGGGTTATTATTTAGATATTCTGGTTTTGACGTTGTGTTTTGGATTTTCTTGTTTGCCTGTGTTTTTGCCCTGGTTTCAAGTTGTTTTTGCTTGTTTATAGATTTACGTTTATGGATTACCCCTTTTAATAAAAGTCTGATTTTGGATTCTCAATAATTTATATAGGCTAGTTAGTATTACTAGTATACCCCCATGAAAAATCTTAAGCGCACAACGCTTACCAGCACTAAGAATAGAACAAAATTTCAAATTACAAACCTGCACCATGCACTCTGGTTTAAGTATTTGTTTTTCATATTTACATCTTTCTCCTTCTGTTACTACTGTCTATGTACTGTGTGTCAAGCTGCTTTGCAACAATGAAATTTGTGAAAAATGCTAAAGAAATACATTTGACTTGAATTGAGCTTGTTGTAAATATGAATCACATCAAAGTGCATTTAATATCATTTAACAGATGCACAAATCTAATACAAATCACTCATATTTATGCTAGGACCAAACTCATAGCTAGTGTGAGATCAGTTTTACAGAACATCACAGCAGCGGTCAGTGATCCAAGGGTTTTTGATTGATATTTGAACCTCCTCAAGTCCTCAACTGGTGCAGGTCTTATGGTTAAACCATTATGATGTGCTATAATGTCCTGTTGTTTTGCCTTATAGGATGTAACAGAGATGGAATTTCAGTCTCTAGAGCCCAACACACAGTACCGAGTACAGATTCAGGCCATCTCTTACTGGGGTCAGAAGCGACTGAAGAGCAGCCGAGCTCAGCTCTCTTTCACCACTGCTGCTGTCACCAGTAAGCCTCTTTTACAAGAGAGATCTGTATGCACTGGAAAAGTTCAAATTCTGTAATAGTGTAATTATTTGTTTTTTTATTATGTGGCAATTTTGACATTTTTACTAAGTATAAATTGAAAAGGGTGTGAAATGACGGGGTGTCTGAAATCAAATCTTTCACTGTGCCCCCCTCCTTTACCATGAATCAGTGTTGCCGTTGATAATTGCAGCACAGAAGAGCCATTAAAAACAAACAAAACCTTCTTTGGCAAGTGGACTGTTTTGTCAGAAAGAAAGTTGTTCTCATATGGTGACTTAGATTCTGACACACGAGCACATGAGGTTAACCTCTCCCAGAGACAGCACATTTCAGACCTGCATCAGTACCCAAAACACATTGACCCAGTTCACTTCTCACCTCCAGCCTGTCCGCAACACTATGAAGACTAGCCTCTGTTGTTGTTTTTGCTGTTTTTAATTAGACTGCATAAATCTTTAAGTAAGTCTGCCAAAACTAATTCCAGACACACCAGAGACAAGTTTGTAAAGTTCTTTTGGCTCTGTTTAGTCCGTCTGGAGCACGCACTGGCATGCTAAATATTCAGACTCAATCTGTTTTTCTAAAAATGACATTTCTTTCTGGTTTTCCGACAATTTCTCAACTTTCTTACTCGTTTGTTACTATTTTCCCCCTTTGGGTTTATTAATCTGCTGTTAGTCTTCTCACTAAAACATTACAAACAGTAGTGGCGAAAAGTGATGTTCGGGGGGCCTATCTGCACAATATTTGCTTTTAATGCCCTCCCAGGTTCGATTAAACCATCAAAACGAGGTGTTATTCCGCCCATGCTTCACATGCCTGGGACCTACAGTACAGTATGTGCTCTGTCAAACCCCCCCCAACCAGATGTGAAGCTTGTGTTATTTAACCTAAATTTTCCAAATATTTCTTTTTGAATTGGGACAACTTTGTAGGTGGATGAAGTTTGGATGTAATTCTTGTGGATGGAGTTTGCTCCATATCAACAGAAGTTAGCAGATACTGTTTATGTCTCTTTCATGTCACAGAGGTACATTGAGATTAACTTTGAAAATAAACTAAATGTATTTTTATTCTAGAATCCTCATCTGGTCACATTTCTGGCGAATTCTCCAATGAACTACCCATATCCCATTCTTCAGCCAGTATCCTGAGACTAGAAGCGGCCGCCCCTCATTACCATGACAACCAGCTGCAGGTCAAGGTCTTCTGGAAGAGCCGAACCCAAGGCAAGTGATGTTCTCTGAAGGCTGGCAAACAAACTGAAAGGTCATATAGGGTTTCTCCCAAAACAAACACTCTCACATGACTTCACGCCAGCCACGCAAAGTATATCTGTTTGTTGGCAATCCTTTAAGATTCATCTGTGTCCTTAAACAAGTCATTGCCCAACTAAAGCAATTGCCTGACCACTGATTTATGAAAAAATGTTACCAAATATAAATATTATCCATCCTGCATAAAAAGATAATCTCACAGGGATTCACAATTCGCTGAGTATGTGTGTTACCAAACTCTAGCAATGTGACGGCTTTAAAGGAGACGATTCCAGCTAAGCATGAGCAGCTGTAAATAGAGAGTGTTGATTTATTGTTATCTTCTGGAAAGAAAGCCATGAGGAGTGATTTAATAATGGAGGTACGAGTGTGAAATCAAAAACAGATGGAGGGAAATGGCAACCTAACTTGCTATGGGAGATGGGTTTAAAACATATGTCATGTTGCTTGGATGCGGAACAGGAGGAGAAGGGAGTTGGTCCCTGAAACTCTGTTCTTGCTGCTTTTGTCGGCTCCACCCCAGAAATTCATGGCAACAATGTAGCCTAGAAACTAATGTAATCTCGAATGCGACTGTAATGTAGTGTATGTAATGTAGAACATCCTGTAAACCAGACCATACTGTAATCTGGAACATACTGTCTTATTTACTCTTTTAGAAAGCCAAAAGGATCCCAGTTCATACCTTCTGAGATGGTATCCAGAAGTTTGTGCAAATAATGTGTCGAAAACAGCTACAGTACAGGTACATCTCATTATTTTACAGCATCATCTACTTTCTTTACATGCTTTCTTACTAGTTTGTCCAGCACCATGAGGTGGTCTTTTGAAACAGAAGTCCTTACTATGTGTTTGTGTGTTTTTAACCTAAAACAGTTTCATGTTCTGGTTAATGTTTACACAGTTCCTGTAATAAATACATTTGAAACCGCTTTTATCCTACACTATCAAAAGCAATTAATATTGTTTTCGACCAAACCATGTTCAAATGTTAAACTGAACCTTTTGAAAGTTTGAAACCACGTGACTCCGAGATACTTTGAAAGATCTTACATTATATGACATCTTGCGATGGTGGATAGAAGGATGTAATAAATAATCAACACAATCTCAAGGCAGGTCGTAGTGATGTTACGTTCTGTGCCGAGGCTTCAGAGCGTGTGTCGAGAAATCCCGGAAGCTTTCAGTAAAGCGTGTATCGATTCGAGGCTTGTATTGCTTTAGACCCCTGACGTCATAGATGACGTTTGAAGCCTCGCTTCCGCCTGAGTGGTTCAGCAAGCTGTTCGAATCTTGCCGCGACATTTTGACACCCATATAAGCCAAGCTACACAAGCACATTCACTGCCCTCTGCCCAGTTAAGCCCAGACACTTTCCAGTTTTAGAAAAGTAATATTGCCCCTTCTGCCTATTATGACCTGTGAGGGTTCTTCCATAAAATTTTCAGGAGACAATCATATAAACTTCAACATTTGCTTTTTTATTGATGGTCACGGATGCATTAATCACACAGGTGCATAACAAACAGGGAAAAAAGAAAAAAAGAAAAGAAAAACGACTAGAAACGAACCATCTGCACTCTGAGTTCTGGGTCTCAGATGTTTCCCCAGGGATCCCTTCCCAGAACTGACACAGCCATAGAAAATTCTACCCTTTTTAACCAAATGGACTAAACCATTTTATAATTACAGGGGGTCTCAATTCCATGAATCAAACCTCAAAGGAATATATACAAAAATACCCCCCCACTAACATATCAAATTACATTCAACAAAGCAATAATAAAGAAACAAAATAGATTTTACAAAGACATTTAAATGAACAAACCTTCCAAACCCTTAAGGTACCCAAACTACATTTCCCATAATTCCTAGCAAAGGATATAAAGATCATCAGGAAATGCCACGCTGTTTTAATAACAGGCCTTTATTCCATGCTGCAGTCACGGATCCAGGCGGGACCACGGGTAAGATACACAGTTATTCAAACAATTAAATGAATAAATAAGTAAATAAATAATGAATATTAAACCCATATTTTTGTCTAGTTGTGGTTTATTCAAAAACTAGCTGGCACTCTAGTAATGAAATGTTGTCCCGCTATTTGATCTTCAATGCGCGCATAAAGACAACATGCACCTCTAACACAATATTCTGGGTAAATTGTTAACGAAACAAAAATCAATGAATCGAAATGTATAAACAACCAAAAAAAAAACAATTAATGCTTTACAGTGAAGCATCGTCCGGGGGTCAAAAATATAGCCGCTGATTTTTTTTCTCGCTCCCCATGCGAGAATGCTTAGGTGGGGGGAAATGTGATGGCTAAGGCCACACTTATTTATTAAATTTGGCTACTCTATTCAAGTTGTTCTAAGTTTTCTCCTTATATTTTCTTTAGGATAAATTGATTTCGTTTGTTTGAAAAAGGTTGTATAGACAAAAACCATCTTGTCAAATGGGAATTTGTATCTTTCATTCTATATAGCCATTTCAGAGCTTTATGATCAGTTTTGATAACGAAATCTCTGCCGAGCAAATAATATTTCAATGAGTCAAGAGCCCATTTCATCGCTAAACATTCTTTCTCCACCACCGAATACCTAGTTTCTCTGGGAAATAATTTCCGACTCAAATACACTACAGGATGCCTTTCAGCATTTTCTTCCTGCATTAGGACTGCTCCTAATCCCAATTCAGACGCATCTGTTTGCAGTACAAACGATTTTTCAAAATCAGGACTACACAAGATAGGTTTATTGCTCAGCACCTCTTTTAACTCAAAGAATGCTTTTTCTGCAGGTACTGTCCATTGCACTTTGTTGGGGTTCATCTTCTTAATTAAATCTGTTAATGGTGCAGCGATGGTCGAGAAATGGGGAGTGAATTTTCGATACCAGCCAACCAAACCAAGAAATGCGCGAATTTGTTTCTTCGTCGCTGGCAATGGACAAGATTGAATAGCTTTTACTTTCTGCACTTGTGGCCTAATTACCCCATTCCCCAATACGTACCCCAAATACTCCGTCTCGGTTTTGACTAATGAGCATTTTGCGGGGTTAATGGTTAGTCCAGCGTCTTTAATTTGTTGGAAAACTGTTTAAAGATGTTGTAAGTGATTCTCCCACGAGGTACTAAATATCACAACATCGTCTAAGTAAGTAGTCGCAAATTCTGCTAAATCATTTAACACAGTATCCATTAATCTTTGGAAAACCGGGGGTGCTCCGTGCAGCCCGAAAGGTAACACTCGAAAATGCATTAACCCCCTTTGTGTACGGAAAGCAGTCAACTCTCGTGACTCCACGTCCAAAGGCACCTGCCAGTACCCTTTGCTTAAATCGATGGTACTGATCAATTTAGCCTTACCTAGTTTTTCAATTAATTCCTCAATGCGAGGCATAGGGTACGAGTTGAATTTAGAGACCGAATTTAAATAGCGAAAATCAATACAAAACCTGAGGGTATTATCTTTTTTTGGCACCAATACCACCGGATTACACCATTCACTCTTTGAGGGTTCCACTATGCCCATTTGCTGCATCAATGTTACCTCGTCTTCAAAAGCGGGCACCAATCATTCAGGGATGCGGTAACTCATTCGTTTTGGCTGAGCATTTTCTTTAAGCACAATTCTATGCTTTATAAGCGTGGTGTAGCCTGGCTGATTTTTAATCAACTCTGGATCACACAATTTCTGAAGCTGAGCTCGCTGTTCTACAGGAAAATGGTTAAGATCAACAGATGGCAAATGCTGACTACCTGGCAAATATTGTTCATCTACCTCCTCATCCTTCACCAGTCTGATTAAATTAACAACTGCGCTCTTGCTCTGTGGATACCATTTCTTCAACAGATTAATGTGCAACACCCGATAGGACCGTGCCTGTCCTGGAGTCGCAATCTCATATGTAGTTGTTCCTATTCTTTTAGTTACCTCAAATGGTCCTTGCCATTTACCCAGAAGTTTATTTTCAGATGTAGGAAGCATCACAAGAACTTTTTGACCCGGCTCAAAAGATCGCGACTTCGTCTTCCCATCATACCACGTCTTTTGTCTTTTCTGCGTTTCTTTCAAATGTGCAGAAGCGAATTCGGTCATTTGCTGCAATTTTTGTCTCATGGCTAACACATAATCGATGACATTTGTTTTATTTGACGTCCCCGAATTTCCCTCCTACAGTTCTCTCACCAGAGACAATGGTCCCTGCACGTCATGGCCATACATCAACTGGAAAGGTGAAAACCCGGTTGACGCCTGCGGAACTTCCCTATATGCAAACATGAGGTAGGGGAGCCACTGATCTCAGTCGGTCCCCACCTCATTCACAAATTTGCGAAGCATTTGCACTAGAGTCTGATTAAACCGCTCTACGAGCCCGTCCGTCTCAGGATGATAGGGAGTGGTTTTTAACCCTTTTATTCCCAACAACTGATACACCTGTTGCAGAAGTTGGGATGTGAAATTAGTTCCTCTATCTGTCAAGATTTCTTTCGCAAAACCTACTCTTGAGAAGAAGTGGATCAGACAGGAAGCGATAGCCTTAGCTTTAATGTTTTTTAATGGAAACACTTCTGGAAACCGCGTCGCATAATCACAAATGACTAACAGATACTTATACCCGGTCTTACTTCGTTCCAATGGACCTACGATGTCCATTCCCAGCCGCTGAAAGGGAACATCAATGACTGGTAAGGGAATTAACGGCACTTTGGGGGGTTTGCGAATTCCGCTGTATTGACTTTAGGGGCAAGCTTTACAAAAATCAGCGATGTCTTTAGACATACCCAGCCAGTAAAAATGCTTACAAATTCTAGAATGCGTTTTCCGCCTCACCCCTCCTCAGCTGTAGACGGCCCGTGTTCTTTGATCCATGTTTGTAATTCTGGGCTAAGCATCCGCAAGAATTGCTGAAGGATAATCATCTCTCCGATCTCGTGGTTCGTTCTCTCTGACGGTCTCACCCATATCGGATATCTAAAAAGTCTTTCAATCGAACATACAGCTCTTTAGGGGTCTCTTCTTCCAGCACAGCCATAGCACGAAATCTCTGTCGATGTGTTTCATGGCTGATGGAATACTTCAAGATAGCCTCTTTTACCCGTGCATAGTCAATTGCGTCTGCTACATCCATGGCCACATATGCGCTGCGCGCCTTGCCGGTCAGCAACGGAATTAGTCTAATGGCCCAATCTTCTCTTGGCCATCGGCACACCTCAACAATTCGTTCAAACGTGGTTAAATAATGCTCGATGTCATCAGACTCAAACAATTGTTGCATCTTTGGTTCCTGCAGCACATATTCATGGCTATTGCGGGAGCCAATAGAAACTCTTGGCGATTCCTCTGGCTCGTCAGCTCCCCGGTCTCGCAGATCCTCCACGGAAGTTCACTGGCTGACCTCACCCTGGAGAAGACGGAACTGATGCTGAAGAGATTTCCATCTCGTCTCTTGTCGCGCTACCTCTTGTACTTGACGTGCATCTCTGTCTTGCTGATCTTGCATAAACCGTTGGAACATCCATTTAAGCTCCATCACGTCACTCCCCGACTCTTCGTCAGAACCATACCCAACCGCACCTGTCGCATCCTCTGTTAGGGGGCGGTGTGACTCAGCCGCGTGACGTCATCAAATGCCGTTCTTTCTCTCGCCTCTGAGCTTTCAAGTGCACAAGTTAGTTTTGCAACGGGTTTATCGCGACAGTAGTAGCAAAAGTCAAGGCGGGTAGATTTGAAACTGCAGTGACAGGTTTGAGAGGATGTAGATGCCTGTTTGTGGTTGCAATTCAAATCAGAATCTGGGAAAACGTGTAAATATGTACTATGCATTTGTATCTGCCAATGTATTTTGTAAATGCCAGTTTACACATTTGTGACTGTTTTTCTGCAACTTCAAATTCAGAAGACAGATTTGTGAGTTTTGTCCACGAGTGCAAATCTCAACATTCAACTTCAGTTTTGTATTTGACAAGTTTTCACATTGGGGCTGTGAGTGTACATTTGAGTGTACAGGTACAAATACTTACTTTACAAGTTCACAAATTAAAATCTACATGCTCTCAAGTTTTGCTACTGAAATACCTTCATATCAATGCTTCATAGGCTTCATCTCGCCACCTCTAGCCGTTCGTGGCATTGGTGCTCTCATGAACTGCTCGAAGACACACGGATGAGGATTCAAATGCAGTTTATTAAAGGGGCAAAATCTAAAGAACAGGCATATATCCAAACACAGGTGGTCAGTCCAAACACAGCAAACAAATCCACAGGGCAAAAGCAAATAGAGTGATCCCAAAGAGAACAAGGCAAGACAAAACCAGCTATCCAGACAGCGAGACCGCTTAGAATTGCAGTGTGACACTAGAGAAGACTTCGCAATGAATGACTGAGAAAACCGGGTTTAAATAAGCAGACAAACAACAGTTAACAGGACATAGGTGAAAGTAATGATGGATAATGAGTCCGGGCAATGGTTTATGGGTAATGTAGTCCAGTTGAATGACAACAGTCTGGTTGATGTGGGGAGTACCCTCTAGTGGACCTGGGCACTCCAGTAGGTGATTATGACAGGCGCAAACTTTGTAATCTTTTTATTCGTGTTCATGGACATGAATTTCCACCTTTGTTCATGTCACTTAGCACGTCTTTCAATAGACAGGCCACGTGTGTATGTACATTTATATATTTATAACCTGATATCAAAAGAAGTTGTACATATTTTAGGAGGTGGGTAACCAACACCTTACCTCACCCCAAACCCTAAAATCACAGCCGCAAAGGCTAATTTAGCTAAAAACACGAGTTTCACAAGGTGGTAAAGAAACGGTAAATGATCAAATTTAGTTTACACTACCTTATCTATTTAATTCTATTTAATTAATTAAACATTTGTGTTGACATTATAGGGTTGTTTGTTGGTGTTTGGTAGATCCCACTTGTTCTCACCAGGAATCAAACCAAATAAAGTTAAACTCACACTGACTTGTAGCTTCTTAAGAAGTATACTGTATATCATTACACAAGCTTTTTTTAAAAGGTTTATTAATGTTGTATTGTTTGCTGTTAATACCCATGTATCAGATGGTCTTTTCAGAAGCTTGGCTAAATCTATTTGTTCCCTTTTAAGTGTGTTTATCACTGTTTGCTGTAGTTTTTCCATACTTTACTCACTGTTATATTTGAATAATCTCAGTGTTGCTGTTTTGTTCTCTTCTCAGGGAACACATTTTGTGATTACTGACCTGTTTTTTGCCTGTAAGTACCGAGTGTCCGTGAAGCCCCTGACAGAACAAGGACAGAGGTCAGAAGTTATGACCTCTGTTACCACCCCACCTTGCTCTTCGCTAACGAGCAGACGAAAGAAAGCATCTGCCTGTGTCAGAGATGGTACAATGATATTTATATCTATATTGGTTTACAGTCCACACACGCTGGTTACTTTAAACAAAGATTTTTACATCATGAATATTATTTTTGCTTCGTGAATGAAATATGCATTAATAATTTAAAGTATGACGTAGCCAGACTTATTGTGAGTGTCACATGTAAATTAATAGGTTGTGATTCAATATTTTTGGAAATGTTTAATATTTTTTGTGGTGATTTTTATATAATATCCTGTCCTAGAGCACCATCCTCAGCTGAAGAAAGCACTGCAGCGGCCAGAGAAACTGGCAGCATTGTTTCATGTGTTGAACAGCTCCGTGCAGGCGGTGTTTAGCTGGCAGCTGTCTCCTGAGGGTCCAGGACAGATGCCCATCACAGGCTTCCGCTTCTCCTGCGCCAAAGTGCCCAACAGCAACGGCACAGCACTCCTCTCCCAGACACACATCCTGCCACCTGTAAGTCACATTTACATTCTTCAAAAACTAAAAATAAGAACAAGCCAACAAAATGTATGATTCAAAGCAGGGTATTAAATTATCCTCAAGCAACAAATATTGCTGTTCGCAGTAAATAAAGTGAATAGACAGGCAATTTACTGAATAACGTCATGCATGATTAACTATTTTTATAAATATCAATGTTAATTAAAATCTCCATCAAAGTTAGTACATTCCCAGAGACATACATGTCACATCAGCAGATTAAGTAGAAGAATAACATGGACTTAAAGATTGCTGTCCAGTACAAAACAGTTTAAGCACTATAAATACATTTCAGCCACTCTTTCTTAACAGTGTTTAAAAAAACATAATTCTTTCCTTTTGCGATAAGTCTTTCCAAAAATCACGGTGACACGTTGCGTTATCTGAGCATTAATGGCGCAAATGCCCTTTACAGTATATTCAGGAGCAGACACATCTTTCTGGGAGGTTCTAGTACACGATTTAACATCTTTAAAAATCACCATAAACCTTACATATGTCAGGTGACCTGTAAATTTGAAAAAAAGCCTGAAAAACCACATAACGCAAGCGTAAAAACTGTGAAAGGTAAGCAAAACTTATAGATGAATAAACAAAACACTTAATTCCATTTTCTGGACTGGACATAAAGAGCACTCTGAAGCCAACCAACCTGCACAGGACAGCAAACACAAGGGTATATTAATAGAAAAGATCAATCAAAAAGGGTAATGGGTGTGGGGCATTAACTAATAACTGGGTGATAAACAAGGCCAAGGTCAAGACATGATGGCACACCAAAAACAAACAAATATCATATAACACCCAAGAAACACAAAGCACAAAAGAGTTTTGGAGAAGCAAGGCTAGAACAAGGCTGTTCAGGACCAAAACCATATGCGTAACAGGGCTGTCACGATCCTGTGACTACAGGAACAAACTAGAAAAAAAGGTGACACTGGAATGGTCATTTAATTCTGGATTCATGTGATTTGGTTTTTCAGGATCAGCAGTCACTTATCATAGACGCTCTCCAGCCAGAGAGTGTGTATAAAGTTCAGGTTCAGATTGTGTCTGATGCAGGGAATGGACCGTCAGTGGCCAAAACTCTCCACACTCCTCATCTGAATGCTACGCTCCTCTGAGGTATGAGTAAATGTTTACTTAACATCTCATAATGTTAAAAGCAAACCAAGCGTGAATGTGAAAAATCACATTAAATGATGGGGTCAAAGAGAAAACTGGGTGAACACGAATCATGTTATGATATCGTATGATGAATAATACGATTTGTTTTTTTTACAGACAAAGGAAAGATGTGAATAATTAAGCTGCTATACTCCCCAATATCATCAACTTGAGAATCGTCATGGTGTTTTCCGTTGTCATGGAGATTAGGTCATGAAATACGACCACTTCCACTACACCAGTGCATTCATTGCAGGGACATTTTAGAAGACCACTGTGGGGATGTGAAGGGTTTAGATCAATGTACTTTGAAAACGACATGTGCTGTATAACATGTGAATGTTGAATTACTGAACTCAGTTCTTTCAACATGTATAGGACTGATGTATTTTGTGTTTAGCTGCATATCTTTATGTCTCTAGTCATTATATTGATATTTTTTCATTAAGAAGTTTAAGAAATGTGGCACACTTTGAGAGTGTGGATTATATATACACCGTGAGTGTTAATTTGACCCTTTTTAACACTGGCGATTTTACTGTGTGCTTATACTCAATGGAGCAAGGTTATATGCAATGGTTTTATTCTTTCAGGTCACGAGTAATGAATGAGACCAAGTGTTTGTAACGGTTTTGTTTAAGATCAATGTGATATAATACAGAGTACCTGTTCATCTACAGTATTGTCACCAGCCTTGTTTGGATTGAATGCCAAATTGCAACATTTTTATATTGTGAATGCATGGCATTACTCTGTTATTGTACACTAAAATATGCTGGTTTTCTAAAATATGGTTATTTTTAACCCATGGTTAAGGTCAATTAACCCAGAAAATGTTCATATTTGACCCAACCGTTGGTTGAAACTATCCAGCATAGGTTAATTTATAACCCAACGGTTGATTTTATCCTTTTTAACCAATAATGGGTTAAAAATAACACAGCAATGTTTAGAGTGTAAACTCTTTATGACCCATATAGTGACATACAATGTGCCTTATACTGTATCAGTTATATCAGGCTAAACCAGACATATCACAAAGCCTTTTAAAATCTGCTTTAGACTTACCGTCAAGTAAATTGAATAAGTGCTGGAGATGCATTTATTATGCAAATGTTTTCAGACTTAATATGCTTTTGAAAGACTTATCTTTGTACAATACAACATACTTTTTTGTAAATATTGAATTAATTGTTTTGTCTGTTGTTACTAATAAACAGTGTTGGGTGTAACTAGTTACTAGTAATTAGTTACTGTAATTTAATTACTTTCCCCTTGAAAAAGTAAAGTAAGGGATTACTCTATTTTTTTCTGTAATTTAATTACAGTTACTTCTGATGTAATTAAACTAAATACTTAGTGTAATATATGTGTGTGTGCAAGGAATAGACATCAACATTCAAAGTCTAACTTTAAAATCTGTGCTTTAATGTATAATCCTCACATTTGTAATTGTCACGGACAAGGTTCCTGCAGACTCTCCCGTTCGCCACCAGAGGGCTCCCTCCCCAGAATATTGAACCTCATTCGGACTCAATTTCCCACATGCCTGGTGCTGATTACTCACACACCTGAACTTCATCTGGAGAGCTATTTTAGTCAGGCTCTTTCATTAAATTAAATTTAGTCAGACTCTTTGCGAAGTCTTGTTTGGCCTCGGTTAACATTTCTGAGCGTTATTTCCTGTTACCTACCTTCCCGTGTATTTCCCTTGGATTGTTTATACCTTTCGTGATTGTTTGCTGCCTGTCCCTGGACTTTTCTCTCTGGTTACTGGATATTACGATTGTTTGCCGCCTGCCTCGATTTACGCCTGTTACTGGATTTAGATAGCCCGCTGCCTGCCCCGACCATAGTTGCCAAGTCCGCTTACAATACGCGACCTTGGGCTTCTTTTTCTGTCAAGTCGCGTTAAAAAATCACTTGTTGCGGGTTTTTGGGCTTATTTTAAAAAATATGGTTGCTTGTTCCGAACCTGACAAGCAACTTTGTTTCTTTACATCTATGGTCGCTGTTTTGTTCAATCCATTAACACTGTCTGCTCGAAGGCAGGCTTTTTGTACTACATGCGGCAGAGCATAACATCACAGCACTGCGAGAGCTATTTGAAAGCATACAGAGACGTCTACTGTCGAATCACTCTCGTATGGCGTTATTATAATGACAAATGTCGCGAGCGCATTATTACAAGGCGAGAGCGCATTCTTGTCATACGAGCGCGCGAATCTCTCCGCTCGCACGCCGATTTCCTTTGCTCGTGCACAAAACTGGACGCGCGCTTTCAATTATACGCTGCTCTCTTATGAATTTTCTCTCCTCTCGCTCAGTGAGCGTGTGCGCACTCAAAATGCGTTCCGTGCGTCCACGAATCCTTTGGTACTCTTGCTCTCGAGAGGTCCTCCTGTGTGTTCCAGGCATTATAGGCTGTCAAAAGTAGTCAACCAATCAGGGATAGGCTTCCACGGCGGGCCAATGAAAACGCGACCTCTTACATGGCATCTTATTGGTTGAAAGTGACTCGACGTTTTCAACGAAGCAAGATGGATCCACCACGTTCTCAGGTAACAATATTAATATATTTGATGCAACATTATTAGTCAAATGTGTATTAGAAATGAACGGGGCATTAGGGTGCTTTGTAGGCTACATATAAACGTCAGTTTAACTACCATGTTATTCAGACAAAACAGGCCAACACCCTCAAGTTCATGTGGTCCTCATGCATGTCCTACACTAAACATAATATTGTCAAAATAGTACTAAATTGATTACCGAACAATTTAGATTGGTGTCTTAAGTTAGCTTTATTCTAAAATAATATTTACTACAAGTAACGGTACATATCAAAACAATAATAGCACTGGAGCATTTGGAAATATCATATAATATTCTATACCTATTTGGTTATGCATTTAATGCGTTTGCAGACAGACACTGTAAGTGTTCTGCATTCAGTGTTCCAGAAGTTCAGGGCAAAAAACTGAACTTCTATGCAATATACCAAACGCTCCCTTACCGTTCATTTATAATATACATTTGATTAATAATGTTGCATCAAATATATAAAATTGTTACCTGAGAACGTGGTGGATCCAGAGGCGTATTAAGACCTCATGGTGCCCCCCATCCACCCACCTACCCAAACGCAAGAATCCACTCATTAAAAGATTTATATATTATGCTTTCCTGCATCGCTGCCGGCGGCTTGTTTGTATCAGTGCGCTTACCACTTCGCTCTAATATTAGTGTATTTTATTTTCGTTAATTATTATTGTCGTGCTAACTTATCCTGATATCTCAATAACCCTGTTCCTGTTATTTACTTGGAAGAGTCTAAACCAAAAGTGATAGTTAACTTAACGCCGTTAGCATAGCAATAGCGTGTTAGCTTGCTTTCTGTTCACACTGTGGAATATCATCTTGCCTCTGGTTTGTCTTGTGTGCTAACTGTTTCTCTTTTTAAGCGAGTATACTACGATCCATCGAGCAACCTTGGTAAGTTGGAATTGCACTTCAAATCCGGTGAGTTATGGCTTCTATTCCTATTATTGTTACTTGCACCTCATGTCATTGTTTAGCTTAGCCTTCTCTGTCAGCTGCGAGGGCTTTATATGCGATAAATGCAGGGAAATAGTTAGGCTGACAGAGAAGATCTTAGAATTAGAGTCTCGCATCCAATCTTTATCTGAGGATAGTAAGAGTTTAACGACGATAGAAAACACTTTGGATGCGAGCAACATTAGCGCACACAGCTCGGTTCCGGTTGAAAATCCCCCGCAGCTGGGAAACTTCGTGACTGTGAGACGGCGTAGTCGCAGGACAAAACATCACTCGACCGTTCCGATTACAGTCTCGAACAGGTTTGCCCCGCTCAGTGACGCACCGACTGAGAAACCTGCTGAAAGTGCCCTAGTTATCGGTGATTCTATTGTTCGGAACGTTAACATAGAGGCACCAGCCACCATAGTCCAATGTTTACCGGGAGCCAGAGCGCCTGACATCAAGTCAAATTTAAATGTGCTGGCTAAGGCTAATCGTAAATTCAGTAAGATTGTCATTCACGTCGGCACAAATGATGTTCGACTCCGTCAATCGGAGATCACAAAAGATAACATTAAAGAGGTGTGTGAGCTCGCAAGCATGATGTTCAGACACTGTAATATTCTCTGGCCCCCTCACTGCTTATCGTGGTGATGAGATTTATAGCAGATTATCATCACTAAATGGCTGGTTGTCTGAGTGGTGCCTGCAGAATGATATAGTTTTTATAAATAACTGGAAGAGTTTTGAGGGCAGACCTGACCTGTTGAAACGAGATGTCTCCATCCCTCCTGGGCTGGGACTTCCTCCTGTCTAGAAATATGGCAAAAAGTCTTAATGCTAATGCTAAAACTTGACTCGCTGGGGCCCAGGTCAGGGAGCAGACAGTATGGCTTCAACCAACTGTCTGCTTGCCGTCTCACGTCGCAGAATACACAAAATGTACAACATGTAGTAATCCGTTCTCCCAAACATCACAAAATAGAGACTGTGTCTGTCCCCCGGATTAGCAAACATAAAATAATGCGTAAACCTCTTGAAAGTAATTTAATAAACGTTAAACAAACTAAACATGAACAAAATACAGATAATCAACTGTTACGACTCGGATTGCTAAATATTAGATCTCTCTCTAATAAAGCACTTTTTGTTAACGATATGATAACAGATCATAAAATAGACATGCTCTGTTTGACAGAAACATGGCTAAAACCAGATGATTATATTGCTTTAAATGAATCTGTCCCCCAAGATTATTATTATAAACACGAGCCTCGTCTAAAAGGCAGAGGGGGAGGTGTCGCAGCACTTTACAATAACTCTCTTAGCATTTCCCAGAAGTCGAACTCTAAATATAATTCTTTTGAAGTCATGGTTCTTCATGTTTCAACACCTAATACTAAAGATAAAACACTTTTTAAATTGATTCTAGCTATTGTATATAGGCCTCCAGGGCACCACACAGATTTTATTAAAGAATTTGGTGGGTTCTTATCAGAACTAGTACTGGCCGCAGATAGACTCCTTGTCGTTGGTGACTTTAACATCCACGTAGATAACGTTACAGATGCCTTAGGATGGCTTTCAAAGACACTCTTAACTCCATGGGCATTAGTCAACATGTGTCAGGACCCACTCACCTTCGTAATCATACTTTAGATTTAATACTGTCTTACGGTATAAATGTGGACGACGTTAAAATCCTTCAGCAGAGTGAAGACATTTCGGATCATTATCTGGTATTATGTTTGCTTCACTGGCCTACGGCTGCAAATAAAACTCATTGTTACAAATATGGTAGAACAATAACTTCAACTACCAAAGATGCGTTTCTCGATAATCTGCCCGAATTGTCTCAAATCATGAGAAATAACGTTGAAGATCTTGACATTACCACTGAAAATTTTAATTCCACCTTCTCGGTAACGCTAGACAAAGTTGCTCCACTACGTTTAAAGAAGATTAAAAATGGCAGCCCCACACCGTGGTATAATGAACACACTCAGGCTCTAAAGAAAGCGGCCCGAAAAATGGAGCGCAACTTTAAGAAAACTAAATTAGAGGTATTTCGTACAGCATGGAAGGATAGTATTCGAAAATACAGGAAAGCCCAAAAAACCCCAACTCGACCCTAGAGAACTAAGGAACTACAGGCCTATATCGAATCTACCTTTCATATCTAAAGTTCTGGAAAAAGTAGTTTCAACTCAATTATGCTCCTTCCTCCAAAGGAATGACATCAATGAAGAATTCCAGTCTGGATTTAGAGCATGTCACAGTACAGAGACTGCTTTGATCAGAGTTACAAATGATCTGCTATTGGCGTCTGACCGAGGTTGTATCTCGTTATTGGTGCTGCTAGACCTTAGTGCTGCATTCGATACCATTGACCACAGCACACTCCTACATAGACTCGAAAATTATGTCGGCATTAAGGGAATAGCTTTGAAATGGTTTAAATCTTATTTATCCGACCGTTTTCAATTTGTAGCAATAAACAATGAGGTGTCACGCAAATCGCAAGTCCAGTACG
Source organism: Triplophysa rosa (assembly GCF_024868665.1). Taxonomy (NCBI): domain Eukaryota; kingdom Metazoa; phylum Chordata; class Actinopteri; order Cypriniformes; family Nemacheilidae; genus Triplophysa; species Triplophysa rosa. The sequence goes on from NC_079914.1 coordinate 864,951, forward strand.
GTGTACCACAGGGCTCAGTCTTAGGGCCTCTGCTCTTCGCATATGAACATATTAGCCCGGTTCTGTCAACCTTGCACTGGTTACCTATAAAGCATCGCGTTAACTTTAAAATCTTGCTTATTACCTATAAAGCCCTTACATGGTTTAGCTCCTCAGTACTTGAATGAACTCCTTTTGTATTACAGTCCTTCACGTGCATTACGCTCTCAGGCGTCCTGTCAGTTGGTAATACCTAGAATTTCAAAATCAAGTGCAGGTGGTAGATCCTTTTCCTATCTAGCGCCTAAACTTTGGAATAGTCTTCCCTGCACTGTCCGGGAGGCAGACACACTCTGTCAGTTTAAATCTAGACTAAAGACGCATCTTTTTAATCTTGCATACACTACTCTTCCATAATATAAATCTTCTGAGGGTTTAGGCTGCATTAGTTAGATCAACCGGAACCAAAAACACAACTGATGTACTTGTTGCATCAAAGAGTACAGAACAGTACTCTACTCTCAGCCAGTCTTGTCTCATTGTTCCAAGGTTACCACAGCGAGCAGGATGCAGTTCATGGCCTGACCTGATGGTAGAGTGGAGAATGGGAAGTGGGGACCTGACAAGAGCTGAGATGATAGAGCTGGATAAAGAAGGACGCGGTCTCTTGACATGTCTTCACCACAAAATTTCAAATGCTATTAGATTATTAATGATAATCTTAAACTATAATTTATTTTATTATTAAGTTTATTTATTTTATTTAGCCTTGTTGTGCAAGCTCTCTGGAGCTTGTGCAGAGGCAGCAGCTTTTGCCAGAGGGGAACTGGAATCCCCTGGTTGGGCCTGGGTTCTCCTGAGGTTTTTTTTCTCGATTAGAGTTTTGGGTTCCTCGCCACCGTTTGCATACTGTTTTTGCACTATCTGCTTGACCGGGGGGGCTGCTTTAGAATTTTAAAGTTTTACTTAATTAATATTGCATATAGGAATTTATAGTCTGTTATATTTGACCTGTGCTTCTCTCTCCTTTATCCTAAATGTGTGCTCTCACTGAGCGCGTGCGTGCGTGCGTGTGCGTGCGTGTGTGTTAGTACGTGTGCATATTGTGTGTGTGGAGTGTTTTGTATGTGGGTATGTCTGTCTTCTGTGTTTTCAACCTTTTCTTGTTTTTGCAGGTACAACTTTAATTATTTTGCTTATAGTCAATATGTCTCATGTACAGCTGCTTTGTAACAATGAAAATTGTAAAAGCGCTTTATAAATAAAGTTGAGTTGAGTATATTTTATAAGAATGAAACTCAGCAATTTACATATACTATTTTACAAGAATTACACATTAACATGACACTTTTGTAGAAAAGAACATGAAAAACAACTCTTCATTAAGCATTTTTAACAATTAGGCCTACTGTAGTTAAGAGGTCGCATTTTCATTGGCCCGCCGTGGAAGCCTATCCCTGATTGGTTGACTATTTTTGACAGCCTATAATGCCTGGAACACGCAGGAGGACCTCTCGAGAGCAAGAGTACCTAAGGATTCGTGGACGCATGGTACGCATTTTGAGTGCGCACACGCTCACTGAGCGAGAGGAGAGAAAATTCATAAGAGAGAAGCGTATAATTGAAAGCGCGCGTCCAGTTTTGTGCACGAGCAAAGGAAATCGGCGTGCGAGCGGAGAGATTCGCGCGCTCGTATGACAAGAATGCGCTCTCGCCTTGTAATAATGCGCTCGCGACATTTGTCATTATAATAACGCCATACTCTCGCGGTACTATGATGTCACGCAGGAGGTCACACAACAGATCTAAGCATGTAAAACAACATAGAGAAGCCAAGAATGTTACAGTGTTCTCTTCACGTAATCATCGGCGCTCTTTGGGTAATCGGAGGTAAATATACTAAACAGATGAAATATTCACGTGTGAATAGCGTAATTTGTCCTCAAACACACCGCCTCCTTTCCCCTACCAACTAAACTAAATGTATTACATCTGTGACGATTAGAATGTGAAAATGAACGAAACGTTCAGATCTGATCACGGTGCAGCAAAGGGGTAGGGAGGGATGACCCTATTTATTCGGCTATAAGGTAAACATCAAACATTTTTATTGTATTAAATAAATGTATTGATCATTGCAGAATATAATTTAAAAAAGTATACATCAAATGCATATAGTTCAGTTTTACTTTATTATAAATGTGTGGCTGTTACAGCTACGTTAAGTGGTCATTATATCTTCTCCTTTTCCATCTCTCCAGGCCTATACTGCTCACATCAGAGATTTGCAATTAATTTTTGTAAAATAATTTATGTTTGTGTTTTTCAAACAGGGTAGTGTCAGTTTAAAATGACCCAGGCTCGTTCATTAATAATAAATAATTGATAATAAATTACATTGATGATCATGAATAATGTTGGGCTTGTTTTGGGCTTGTTTTTGGAGCTGCAGTTGCTTATTTGTCTTGCAAAAGTTGGCAACACTGCCGTTAATGTGGTTAGATGAGTCAGCTGGTGTTGGTGGACGGCGAGTTGGTTTGCCTGGGTGAATAATTCTGAAGAAAACTGTTCCATAGCTGCTGGATCGTGGGTTGGCGAAGTCTTATGTAACGAAGCACTCGTAGATTGAGGATCCATGTGCAGCTTTATTAAGAGTAGAGTGATACAAGCGGAGTCAATCACCAGCAAACACAACATCAAAGGAAAAACAGTTCGTAATCCAATAACAGGCGTAGGTCGGGGCCACCCTTGCCTCCTTCAGAATGTTCAAAAATCTCTCTGAACCGCTGCAGGAAGTTATCGAATGTAGGAAAGACTGTACCATCATCCCTCCAGACTGCCGTCACCCATTCTAAAGCCTTGCCCGTGAGAAGTGAACAGACTAGAGAAATCTTACTAGAGTCGGATGAATACATCGCTGGTTGTTGGTTGATAAATAAAGAGCACTATAATAAAAATCCCTTACATTTACTTGTGCTGCCGTCAAATTTCTCAGGTAGAGCCAGACGAATGTTGACGGACGGCATTACTTGAGATGATGTTTCATTAACCACCTGCGATTGAACAGGCACTGGGTTGGTTTGGGGCTAATCTCAGTGTTGGATGACCGGCTGCTTGAGTTATGCCAGGGAAAGAACACGGCAGCGGAGTATGCTTTAACATTTTGCACGCTGGCAGCTCAAACCGACTGGGTGGAGAGCACATTAAAGCTACTTTTTCGTAAAGGATTTAATCTGGAACTTCAAGCTGAACTAGCCTGTAGAGACGAGGGAAGAACACTCAGTCAGTTCATTGATCTCGCAATACAGATTGACAATCTCATTCGCTCACGTCGTCCGATCCGAGCGACTACATCCAGTACTTTCAACCCTCTTTCTCCACCTCCAGCAGAACCTATGCAGCTTGGTTACACTCACCTAACTCCTGAAGAATGAAACCGACGCTTACGTTTGCATCTGTGTCTTTACTGTGGTCAGGAGGGTCATCTGATAGCAACATGTCCATCGAGACCACCTCAACATAAACCTTCATCGGTGAGTCTGTATTCAATTGCATCATTCTAACTCTTGTATGAAAGTGTCTGTACTGTTGCAAGTAGAAAGCAGAGAGGTTGTCTGATCAGCTTTAATTGATTCTGGGGCAGCAGGAAATTTCATATCACAAGAATTTGTTCAACGACATCGACTCCCGTTAACTGTCTGTACTTCTCCTTTGTCAGTGGACGCCCACTCGGAGATGGAAAGATCGCACATGTCACCATCGGTTTACAACTGGTAACTGAGACTACGCACACTGAGACTATACAGTTCTACGTCAACTCACAACCACATAATTCTTGGATTACCTTGGTTATGTCAACATATCCCGCTCATCTCGTGGAAGGAATGTCGAATCATCCAATGGGATCCAGTGTGTTACTCCAAGTGCATCACAACCAACTCGTCACTTCCCCGTTGAATAAGCCCACCCCCGCCATGGTTTCAGTAAATGTATAGGTAGGTGGAACACCTGCCAGGCATTACTGCCGGTCGCACCTCCTCCGGTGCCCATGGGTCAGCTGCAGGGTCATCAGCCAGGAACCACCATTCACCAGCGTTTCACTCCTTTAATCCTGGAATGTCTCCTGGTGGCGGAGCAGTGACAGGGACGTCTCCCTGTCACCCCCTGCAGCTGATAGGTGTTACCCTCTGCAGCTGTTGTTGAGGTTAGTTGTTCTTTCCCCAGCTCTTGTCTTTCCTCCTCAGCCATAGCCAAAAGCTCCCCTTCTCGGCCTCCTCGGCTAGCTCTTTGATTGCCTTCTTTAGGGTCCCTCCAGTCGCTCCTACCTCCCTCAGAAGGCGTGTGGTTGACAGCCCCACATAGACTCGGCATCCAACCTCCACTGGATAGATGGATAGATGGTGGTCTTCCAGCCAGCCTCCCAACACTCAGCAGCCAGTTCTGAGTACTTGGCCTTCTTCCGTTCGTTGGCGGCCTCAATCCCCCCTCCGCTGGTATGGTGAGCTCAATGAGCAGCACAGATTTTGTCTTTTTGTTTCTGTACAAGTCAGAGGAAACGCAAACTGAAAGGGAATTGCGATTTCATTTGAGTTTTGGCAGGCTTAATACGCGACGCCAGAGGAAGTGAAATAGCATATGGGGAATTGCTATTGTGATTTAAATATGGCAGAGTCGTAACTCGTAACACAGAGGTAATTCATTTGCAAATAGACTTTGCTTTTGCTTTTGAAATTTGGCAGACATTGTACGTTTGCGTGAATGCATATGCAAACGGTTTGCAATTGCGTTTGATTTATGTAACAATTTTGACTCGAACAAATAGAAAACGCATTTGCAACCTTTTTAATTTAGTCCGCAAAATCATTCCATAGTAAGCTAAATGACTCCACAGCTCTCTTTCATGGCATCTGCGTGATCATAAAAGATACCTGAATGTATGATGGAGCATGTGTTTAATGACTTCACTGAAAAATACATAAAAGACTAGGCCTATAAGCTAGACTTAGAACTGTAAGGTGCTATATCTACTGTTGGGGTAATATGGTTATATGCCTCGCAGGAAGGTGAGAAAAATAAGATTATGAATTATGAATATTGACTACTGTTGAGAAGCTGTTTCACATACAGTAGCTGATATAATACTGAATTTACAAAAATGTGCCAGTTTAAAAGTTTACTTAATACTTAACTTGATTCCTACTACTGTGTGATGTTACCTGGATGATCAAGTACTGTTTTCAATGTTTTGCAAATGTTGTTCATGAGTCTCTTGCTTAATGTGAGCTATAACTGTCCATTGATCTTCAGAAAAATCATCCAGGTCCTGCAGATTCTTTGCTTTCTGCATATTTGAGCTTTTCCCAACTGTGACTGTGTGGTTGTAAAATTCCTTCTTTACACACTTGACAAAACATGTTATACCTACAAAAGCCCTCTTTATGGTAAAAATTAAGAAATTCATAAAAATACGAATACTCAAAAAAGTAAATCTAAAGAAAAGCTTATAGGGCTGTTGTTATGCTCATGCTCTAAACTTAGAAATATTGGCAAATGCTTCTCTTGTTTTTCTAGTGAGCTCCATGCTGTAGGCCTATTCTTCCAGAATGAGGAGAAAAGCCGACCACTGGAAGGATTGTTGAATTTAATTAAATTTTATATAAAAATAAGTTACGTCACCTAATTTGTTGTGTAGTCAATTATTTGTCTGAAAAAAACATAGTACCTAAATCTGATAAAAACCTCAATTGGGTCTTATCAACTCTGTCAGTTATTATCAACACCATCAGAAGTAGATTTTGGTCATTTTCAAAGAAATATTTTTATTCCTTGTTCAGTTTGTGTTAAAATGTCAAAAACCAACGGAACTAAATTATGATGTCCTATTTAACTATGTTATTTATATTTTTTATATTTTCTATAATCCTAGTGTAAAACAGAAAAATATAAAATTATCACGTGTAGTCCCTTTACTGAACACCATTAGGATACTAGATAACTGAAGACTACGTTGTTGTTGAATGAATTAACAGTAGTGTTCTATATAAAAAAATAGATGACTTCAGTACAGATGTTCTGTACTCCTCAATAACATTCGATTTGTTTTAATATTTTGGATATTTTAGTAATAAAACAACTCTCGCCGCCAGATGGCGACCCTGATTTATGCTGGTGACGTCATAAGCGCGCGCCGCAAGCGTTGTGCGACCATAACAACGGCTGATAGTATTCACGCGAATCGATAGCAGCGATCAGGAGTATTGATCGGAAATAGTTCAGATCTTATGAAGCTCCAGTACATATTATCAACATCATCATCTGACGGTAAGACTATCAAATACTGATGCGAGTCTAGCGTTACAGCAAAGAAACATTTCAACATCCTCATCATCAGTCATGACGACTCATGTCCAGTCTTTCTGCTTTCTGTCACATTATTAAAATCGTATTAATCCACAATGATTATATCAGTGTGATTGAATATACATCATCATCAACACATCTCTGCTGATGTCTAACACTCGTTCACTAATCCTTACGAAAGATAACCGTTCATTCATTACACTGTTAGTTTCACCAAGACGTGTAGTAAAACTTTGGTTACCGCGGTGGTATTGCCACGTATAAGCAGCATGTACCTTGTAGTATTATATACATTTACCGTTATACCACGGTAGGCTAATAATTACGGATGTTTAAGCGAAAAGGTACTGTCACTGAAGCATGATACAGCAACAGTACTGATTTTAGACATGTACCGTGGTATTACTGGTTGTGTGAAAACGGTTTGTGCCTTGAAAACTATTGGACATTTCTATTGTTGAAGGACATCTTTCAATTTTTTCTCACCTTTGTTTTCTGTGCCTGCTGCCTCCAAAATGTGTTTTCAGAGTTAAAGCTCTTATGATAAATAAATTTCCATCTGATACCTTCAGTGTGCTTTATAACAGTAGCAGAAATCTTTATTAATTTGTGTTTCATCTCAATCACTGCTTCACTCTTCCTTTCATTAACAGACCTCATTAAAAGTAGAAGAGTGGAAAACACATCTGTTCAACTGCAAAGAATTCCAGTCTCTGTATCCCAATAATGGACTTCTGCTAGAAAAACTGAAAGAGGCAGGAGGATCCCGGGAGGAATGGGGTAGAATTGGCGATGAGGGTCCCGGCACCAAATTGCTCCGATCGACCAGAATCGGGATCAGGTGAGATGCCTGAGAATGGACGTTCCAGGAGGAAACGTGTGCCGAAAACATGCGACTGCTGTGGGCCAAACTGCAAGCCCCACGTGGCAGGACATGACCAAATTACCAAGAAACGTGGCCGCAAGAAGAAAGAGATGGTTAACCACGAGAACGTCGCTACTGAGGAAGAGGTGGCTTCCTCGGAGATGGAGTTGGTAACTTTGGACGCAGACACGGCGACTGTTTCTGAGATGGAGGAGGAAGCATCTCCCAAACGGAACACAGATGTTTCCCAGACTGAGGGAAAGATCGTTTCTGAAGTGAATGAAGCCTCTGTCATGGTTAACGGGACAGAGAAAAGCCCTCAAACGGATACCAACTGTTTAGATCCTCATCTCTGTGCATCCACTCACACCAAAGAGCTCAGCTCCACTGAGCAGGACCACTTCAAAACCAGTGCCACGGTGGACAGCAGTGACGTCTTGGTCGGTTCGGCCAGACGTAGTGACTCGCAAAAAAACCCTGAATCACAGCCAGGTGTTTCTGCTCAAAGTGATGCCATGGAAACTGAGCCCACTTCCTTGAGTGCTAATATCAGCAACAGCGTGTTTTGGGACCACCCTTACTGCTGGCCGCTTCCTGGAGAGTCCAAAAACTCATGTCCTGAGGTGACGGGTGACCCGTCTGCATTGACTCCTGCTGAAATCACCACAGAGGGAATCATTGAGGTTATTCATGGTAAATATGCCTTAGGTTTTAGACATATTACTCATCATTTCACACATGCTGTCATCTTCTGTTTGTATAAACATGCTTTGATCTTCTCATCTCCCAGAATTCCTGGAGCAGTTTTATGAGAAATATGGAAGCTTCACCCCATTAATTGACACCGACGTCCTTGATCACCTAAATAAGACATTTCAGTCGGACCTGAGTGACAGGCAAGTTTAATATTGACTTGAGCATTTATCACCTAAACATTAGTTTATGTGAAACTTCAAAATGTGAAAAGCAACGACCAGTTTAGAGGGTCCTGGTTGCCCCCTTGGCCATGAGTAAACCTTATAGTTTTTCTCTCTAGCTACTTGTTTCTCAGAACAATGTAATAAATCATGTGCTGATTTTCATTTATATTACTGTTGTCCTAAAAAAAATTCCAGTTACCGATAGTGAACAGGTTCTGTAGTTTAAGGGATACTTCAGCCAAGAAACAAAATTTCCCCATGTTTTACTCACCCTCAAGGCATCCTAACTGAATATGACTTTCTTCTTAACTTTCTTCGTATTATAACTCCAACTGCATTATTCTTCAAGAAGAAAGTCATATTCAGTTAGGATGCCTTGAAGGTGAGTAAAACATGGGAAATTTTGTTTCTTGGCTGAAGTGTCCCTTTAAGCCAGGGGTGTCAAACTCAATTCCTGGAAGTTTTTAAAGAGCTTTATTATAGTGCATATTCATAGCTGTTTTACATACCGGCACACTAAGGCCTAGTCCACACGTACACAGGTATTTTTATAAACTGAGCTTTTCCTTCTTCGTTTAAAAAAAACTCATCCACACGAAAACGCAAAAACATGCTATAAAGCGCTGTCAAAAGCATGCCAAATCCAACATCACATGCCAAATCTCCGGTTTCACCGCCTAAAGGACAACACTGAAACTGGAGTTTCTAAAAATCTTCACCCTGGCAGGAGTTTTCAAAAAAGTTCGGTTTCAGTGACAGCATACTGCGTTTGCATGTGGACGAATGGCCAAACCGCATACAAACCCGATTCCAAAAAAGTTGGGACACTGTACAGATTGTGAATAAAAACAGAATGCAATGATGTGGAAGTTTCAAATTTCAATATTTTATTTAAATACAACATAGATGACATGTCAAATGTTTAAACTGAGAAAATGTATCACTTTAAGGGAAAAATAAGTTGATTTTAAATTTCATGGCATCAACACATCTCAAAAAAGTTGGGACAAGCCCATGTTTACCACTGTGTGGCATCCCCTCTTCTTTTTATAACAGTCTGCAAACGTCTGGGGACTGAGGAGACAAGTTGCTCAAGTTTAGGAATTTGAATGTTGTCCCATTCTTGTCTAATACAGGCTTCTAGTTGCTCGACTGTCTTAGGTCTTCTTTGTCGCATCTTCCTCTTTATGATGCGCCAAATGTTTTCTATTGGTGAAAGATCTGGATTGCATGCTGGCCATTTCAGTATCCGGATCCTTCTTCTACGCAGCCATGATGTTGTAATTGATGCAGTATGTGGTCTGGCATTGTCACGTTGGAAAATGCAAGGTCTTCCCTGAAAGAGACGACGTCTGGATGGGAGCATATGTTGTTTTAGAACTTGGATATACCTTTCAGCATTGATGGTGCCTTTCCAGTTGTGTATGCTGCCCATGCCATACGCACTCATGCAACCCCATACCATCAGAGATGCAGGCTTCTGAACTGAGCGCTGATAACAACTTGGGTTGTCCTTGTCCTCTTTAGTCCGGATGACATGGTGTCCCAGTTTTCCAAAAAGAACTTCAAATTTTGATTCGTCTGACCACAGAACAGTTTTCCACTTTGCCACAGTCCATTTTACATGACCCTTGGCCCAGAGAAAACGCCTGCGCTTCTGGATCATGTAGATATGGCTTCTTTTTTGACCTATAGAGTTTTAGCCGGCAACGGCGAATGGCACGGTGGATTGTGTTCACCGACAATGTTTTCTGGAAGTATTCCTGAGCCCATGTTGTGATTTCCATTACAGTAGCATTCCTGTATGTGATACAGTGCCGTCTAAGGGCCCGAAGATCGCGGGCATCCAGTATGGTTTTCCGGCCTTGACCCTTACGCACAGAGATTGTTCCAGATTCTCTGAATCTTTGGATGATATTATGCACTGTAGTTCATGATAACTTCAAACTCTTTGCAATTTTTCTCTGAGAAACTCCTTTCTGATATTGCTCCACTATTTTTCGCCGCAGCATTAGGGGAATTGGTGATCCTCTGCCCATCTTGACTTCTGAGAGACACTGCCACTCTGAGAGTCTCTTTTTATACCCAATCATGTTGCCAATTGACCTAATAAGTTGCAAATTGGTCCTCCAGCTGTTCCTTATATGTACATTTAACTTTTCCGGCCTCTTATTGCTACCTGTCCCAACTTTTTTGGAATGTGTAGCTCTCATGAAATCCAAAATGAGCCAATATTTGGCATGACATTTCAAAATGTCTCACTTTCAACATTTGATATGTTATCTATATTCTATTGTGAATAAAATATAAGTTTATGAGATTCGTAAATTATTGCATTCCTTTTTTATTCACAATTTGTACAGTGTCCCAACTTTTTTGGAATCGGGTTTGTAGAAAAAGACGGTGGTTTTGAAATACCTGTGTTCTTGTGGACAGGGCCTGAAAATTGTAAAAAATTGAAATATTTATGACGTGAGTATCCATAATATTTTTTTTATATATCAAACTTAGGACTATAACACTAGTAGTAAATATAGGTGCTGGTCATATAATTAGAATATCATCAAAAGTTGATTTATTTCACTAATTCCATTCAAAAGTGAAACTTGTATATTATATTCATTCATTACACACAGACTGATATTTTTCAAATGTTATTTCTTTTAATTTCATGATTATAACTGACAACTAATGAAAATCCCAAATTCAGTATCTCAGAAAATTAGAATATTACTTAAGACCAATCAAAGAAGGGATTTTTAGAATCTTGGCCACTTGAAAGTATGAACATGAAAAGTATGAGCATGTACAGCACTCAATACTTAGTTGTGGCTCCTTTTGCTAATTACTTGCGCAATGCGGTATTGTGAAGAGGAAGATGCGATATGCCAGACCCAACAATGCAGAAGAGCTGAAGGCCACTATCAGAGCAACCTGGCCTCTCATAACACCTGAGCAGTGCCACAGACTGATCGACTCCATGCCACGCCGCATTGCTGCAGTAATTCAGGCAAAAGGAGCCCCAACTAAGTATTGAGTGCTGTACATGCTCATACTTTTCATGTTCATACTTTTCAGTTGGCCAAGATTTCTAAAAATCCTTTCTTTGTATTGGTCTTAAGTAATATTCTAATTTTCTGAGATACTGAATTTGGGATTTTCATTAGTTGTCAGTTATAATCATCAAATTAAAAGAAATAAACATTTGAAATATATCAGTCTGTGTGTAATGAATGAATATAATATACAAGTTTCACTTTTTGAATGGAATTAGTGAAATAAATCAACTTTTTGATGATATTCTAATTATATGACCAGCACCTGTATTTGCAGTGATTACCCGCATCGTAGGTGCAATATTTTTGCCATTTATAGCAATTGTACATACTGGAATACATTTTTTGGTACCTATAGAGGGTATGCAGTGACGTCACTTCTACGTGAACACCACATATACACTACATGAACATGCCGGAACACGCCTCCTTGAGTGGTAAAACACTCAGCAAAATGGCTGATTTTAATAGGGGAAACAAAGAAACTGTGACTAAAACACGCAATTATTTGCTGAAATTAAAAGCAGTTGGACTCGACAGTGATCTTTACAACTTGCATATGAACCAGGTGTCCTTGTACACTGAAATGATGTGCGGAATTGCATTTTATATTTATTTTGTACCCGATTTCAATGCCGTGGGAAATACACAAAGCAAATCCTTAAGTAAACATTTTCTACTCCAGCAAAACACGTTTAAATCTTACAAGATTTACATTGCTCTTTTGAATGTTTACAGTGTTGACAATACTTTGGAATGTTAAAAGCAGTCTTTAAAAAGAAATCTCTCTTTATCCCGTTCTAAACAGAGTTCTAAACTGTAAATGCTGCTGCATTCAATCTTTCTTCCACTCAGTGGGCGCGAATCGTGACCTGGTGTGACCTGTGTGGTGATGACACACGCATATCCTCTATAGTTACAATTTCATTATTTTATTTTTATTACGTTTTTAAGTTTGCTGGCTCCTCAGCTCTTAAGGGATCATGGGATAGAATTGTGTTCATCTGATGATCTGGGCAGAAGCAGTAGATTATCTAATGTTTGTTTAGAGTTTCTTGTATACTCTGCTGGAAAGATTAAGTTCCGGAAAGATATTCTGGATTGAGTTCTTCCGTCTCAGGTTGGTGTGTTATCTGTCCTAATGCTAACATTTTACTGTATGACATGTTTGTCTCCAGGATGAAGCTCGTAACGGCAGAAGTGGCCAAGTACAAGGCTGGTCTGGCCTGTGCTCCTATGCATTTCTTCCAAGTGACCTACAACAAGCACACTCTGACCTTAGATGACCTTTCAACACTCGACGACCAAAATTGGGTCAATGATCAGGTAAGTGTCTTCACAATTCACATGGATTCTTGACCAGATTAAAGTCATTCATTATTTAATAAATACATGTTTGATGGATTGTTGCAGGTGATTAACATGTATGGAGAATTGATCATGGAAGCTACAAGCCACAAGGTGAAAGCATTGTACTGAACTGTAGTGTATTTTTACTCTCTTGCCCAGATCCATCTCAGTACTCAGTGTCTGGTATTGGTTCAGTAGAGTTGATCTCTGGTAATGATTTTTGCTTCTCAGCTACATGAGAAGACACACATATGTTACCTGTGAAATGTGTCAATTATCAAAAGCTCATTTAATACAGTCACTTAAACCGAAATATACTCATTCTGCACAACATTTCTGACAGCATTGATTTAAACATTGCTCTTTCTATCTTTTCTAGGTTCATTTTTTCAATAGTTTCTTTTACCGGCAGTTTGTAGCAAAAGGTTATGAAGGAGTCAAGCGATGGACCAAAAAGGTAAACCTCACCAGTGTGAGAACTAGTAAACTGGATTTAAACCTTGTTATTGGCATAGTCAGAGACTGATCTAACAGTCTTGAAAAAATCTGGAGAGATTTCATCAGATAGTGGGGTTTGGATGCAGTACCGTCCGACCACCGACAGTAGGAAGCCTGAACGTTTAGGCAATAGGATTGTACATAAAATGTTGTGCACAGCTGAGATATTACAATTATGACAATGAGAATAAGTTGTGTGTCTCAACTGTGTCTCTTGCAGTGTTTAAAGGGATGGTTCACCTTAAAATTTAAATGCTATAAGTAAGATAAGTAAGACATTACTCACCCTCATGTTGTTCACATCTTTGGAACCAAAATGTTTACTGGATACTGTAGGAGGGAATGGGATCCTTTTCTCCTCCAGGACACAAAAACTGTATAAATTAACTCCACAAGACTCATGCCATATATGTCAAGCATCCTGAAAGGCATGCAGATGGGTTTGGTGTAGAAAAATAATATAATCCATTGTTTAATGATGTTTTTGATCGCTGTGTGTGCACCCAAGTAAAAGTGAACAGCTGTCTGTTGTTTCCAAAACTGGAACCGGAGAAATGAAGGTTAAAACAAAATTATTAACTTTGATTAAAGTTATTAATCAAATAACGGAATCTGATTATTTTCTACACCCAACCCATATGTATGGCTTCAGGACTGCCCCTTTAGGTAAAATTATTAGGATGCCAGTTAGCCTAACCCTAACCCTATTGCTTGACATCTTCAGGTTGATCTTTTCTCTAAGAAATTAATCCTTATTCCTCTCCACCTGGAGATCCACTGGTCGCTCATAGCTGTGGACGTCTCCAAGCAGAACATTAACTTCTATGACTCCCAGGGAATCCTGTTCAAGTTTGCTGTGGATGTAAGTGCTCTTGAAGTGTGATTTAGAATGCAATCTTTAGTCAGAGCCAATAGCCGTGTGTTTAGTGCTCTGACATATGGCGCTGTTGCTCTCCGGGAGACCTGAGTTCGAGTCCCGACTCGTGGTCCTTTCCCGATCCCATCCCCTCTCTCACCCACTTCACTTCCTGTCCTTTTTCTCCTGCTGCACTAATAAAGGCAAAAGGCCAAAATTAATCTTTAAATAAAAAGAATGAAATCTTTACACAGATCTGATGTGTGATTCTTATCCACAGCACGTTCTGAAATACATCCTGGCAGAAGCTAAAGAGAAGAAACAGCTTGCCTTTCAAAAAGGCTGGAAGATGGTTATCAACAAGGTCTGTGATGCCAGCTCATATCAAATCCCCCCTGATGTTTTGAGCAAAACAAATTGTTTCTTGGATTCCTTTTGGCTTATTTTTAATTGTTTTCAATCTCTCCTTAGACCATTCCACAGCAGAAGAACGACAATGACTGTGGAGTTTTTGTCCTGGAGGTAAAAACATGTATGAATATTAGGGTTGTATACACCTTACAACACTACACTGAGCAACCCACAAGCCATCTTGCAGATTTAAAGACACTCTGACCCAGTCAAAGGCTTCGTTCACACTTTCAGTTTTTGCGATTGAAAACCATATTTAGTTACAGATGTGAGTCTGGAAATGTCCTGTTCACACGGCGGCTTACAGTCACAGCTCTCATACTGTGTGTATGAACGAGCAACCGAACTCATGCCAGTGTACTAGCTACACGTGATGACTGTAACTATAGTGATGGAGAAAATACCAAAATAAAGACAGTAGGCGCAATTCTGTCCGCAACATACTAAAAGCATGCGGTATGTTTACACAAAAGAGTTTGCCTTACACTGTTGTGAATGGTTATATATTATCACATTATAGCACTGCTGTTTGATGTCTGAAGATCGACTGCACATAACATTAATAAAGCAATTCTACAGCATGGTTTTCCATCATCAGTGAGCACTACATTAACACAGTGACAGGGATTGGCTGGTGACGTGACATATAACTAGTTGTCTAGGATGGTTCAGTTCACACAGCAGGCTTCTCTGTAAATGCGGTGTGAGTTTGGTTATAGAATATAAAAATTGCTCCCCTTAAAATAAAATGAGGTTATTTTCTCCAACATCAACATACATTTACATAACCAGCACTTGTTATATCAAAAGATGATAACGTGTGTCCTTTTCATTTGCAGTACTGCAAGTGCCTGACATTCTTGAAGCCACTCCTGTTCACACAAGAAGACATGCCACGGGTCCGCAAGAGGATCTACAGAGAGCTCTGTGACCGAAGACTATCTGATTGTTCAAACCAAGACAAAGCCACATAAAAAATACTTTCCTATTGGTTTAGAAACTTAGAAAGCTTGCCAGAGTCTGTCGGGTTGACTTTACCTCTTTGCTTGACATCTGCTGTTCAAATATGCCTTTTTCCCAATCTCCTCAACCCTGAATTTATTGGAGGACGCTGTGACAACATCTCTTTCTCAAGCTGGAGGTGCTGAAAGAATCTGACTTAAACAAAACTACTTGGTAACTAGAAAGATTGAACCTAACTTTAAAATGTGGATCTTTCTCACTTTGTTTCATTTATTGTCATTCATTTTTGCAGCTTATAACACAGCCCATGTGTTTCTATCAGGTTTTTTGTTTGTAAATAATGCAATTTTGCTTTGCACCATAAAACTCAAAGGAGTTTATTGATGTAACGGTCAAGGTACAGGAAGCATTTATAAAGGCATGATTTTAAATGAATGTACTGTTAAACATGGAGGATTTCACCTGTTCACTTCAGTACATTTCCATCCAACTTGTTAACTTAATTTGTAAGAGAGAACTAATTAAATCATAATAGAGCCTCAATCTCACAATACAGCCAAAATATTATAACCCCAAACTCACAATAGAGGCTCAATCTCTTAAAGAAAACCTGATGTCAGGCTGCTTGTTTTAAGCCATTGACCAATCGTTTGATATTCTCTTATAGTAAATACCTGTGTTCTCTTTTGACACTTTTGCAAACATACTTTCTCTCCAATAGCAGTGGATCAGGTTGTTGTATTGCATATAGTGTCATTATTCTGTCACGTTTGGTCATTTAAAGGTCATTTTTAAATGAGAACAGGGAGTTTACTTTATTTATATATTTAGCTTTGTTTAAATTGTGAAGGCTGGTCTGAAGAGAGAGCATCTTCTATATCATGGCTTAAGGCAAAAAACACTGCATCTGAAGCTCATGCTGAATTCAACCATGTTGATTATTATGTTTATGATGCATGATGGAGTCAGTTCAGTCATCATGGCATTCTGTTAGATTTTTTTTATTACCTTACAATAATTTTGGTACAAGGACAGTAAATGTGTACTTTTCTCAGATACAAACAATTTTAAGAGTAACAGCTGAATGCTGTCATTTTACTTGAAATGTACCAACAGCTTGTAACCTCAGAGAAGCGAGTTTCTGACTACTAGTTTGTCATTATTTAAAATAATGCATAAAACCACTTTGAGTTCCTTTTGCTCTTTCTGTTGCTGTGTTTGCAAATGTTTTTTTTCTACTTTTCACAAATATCAGGCATGAACCTTTAGGATATGAGCTATTTTATTTCATCTAAAGCTCACAACATTTTCAGCCTTGTTACCAAACTTTGGGATGTGTCTAAATACATTTGTTGCTACATACTGTGGAATTTCACTGCTTTTCATTAACGGACCACTTGTACAGGTACAGTAAATCCCAGAATGGGTCCATGTGACGGTTGCAGATTTTCCTAAATGAAACTATCACTCAGTGGGAGTTTGCTAGTTTGGGACCAGATTGACAGTTTGTAGTTACTAATGAACATAGATTGGGCTAGTGCCCAGGGGTCCATGGGTGTTAAATTCATGCAATCCAGGGTATAGAAGATTTTTGAATATGGGCCCCTATTACTATCAGGCCTTAAGGGTCCCTGACCCTTTTATACTGTAGGACCTTTGCACTAGCAATTTTTTTAACCACTCTTGCAGTTTTGTGTGATCAACATGTCATGTTTATTGTTATAAAAACACATTTTCCAAGGTTGAAGATGCATGTATGCCTGAAGGAATGAATTAAGAACTGTCTAAATTTACACACTTTACAGATTGTTAAATCTCGCATTCAAATATAAATGTATAGCTTATTAAGTAGAGCATATGCAGCTGAAGAGAGCACTTTAGTTTTGTCTGTCATCAGCATTTCTCTTTGTATTGTGTCAATTCCAGTCCAGTATCTGTTGAATTTCAACAGAAACAAGCCTCAGGAATGACATAATGTAGTCACCCAACAGCAATGTGAAAGACTGAGAAAATGCAAAGAATAATGTACTGAAGAAAAATTGTTTGTAATTTTGCCATTAGAAGTTCAAATGTGTCAAAGGTCACCACTTCTAGGTGCTTACTCGTGATTTTCAATTCTTCTCATGGTCCGTCATACACACACAGGACCGAGATGTCAAGGTCGAGATGTCAGCTTTCTCATTCAGACCAGGAGAATGTTCTCCAAACAATGATAAGACACACTTTGTCATAGTCAGAAATTTAACCAACCTGCTAATGTTTAATAGTGAGCAGTATTTGATAAGAAATAATCTAATGGCACTTTAGTGAATCTAATCGCGTTAACAATAATAATTTGATTTGTTAGCAAGGACACCTGTCTGGCACTATTTCTTACAGTCAAAAATACTGATTGATTCTTAATCATATTTAAATCCTTATTGTAATTGGAAGATAAATGCTGATTAACAATTTGTAAGAATCTCAAATACAAAAGGATATAATTGAAGCGAGGTGGAGCTAAGGAATCTACCCATTCAATCGTTTTGTTATTTTGACAAGTTTGTCTGAACAGTGCTTTTATTTGGAGTTTGGGAGAAATTATGTCACTAATTACCAGAATTAAACAAAAATGTACCTAAAAATAGTAAACTCGTAAAACCTGAAAATAATTTTGACGTGGTCTATTTTTTCACCAGCTGTATGTGAAATGACCGGTCTTGAATGGTACTGTCAGTTTTTAGTAGTTAAGGGGCTGGTAGTGGATGATGAGAACTGGACAAATGTAGAGTGAATGCTCGCAACCAATGCAATTTTGCTCTTTTTTAGCCCATAAAAATGTTAGAGCTCAGGAATTAAATCTGATTTCTTGATTAACCAATAGCAAACAAACACAATTATGATGATCAAATCTCAGTCAGTCTTCAACTCTCAGCTTCAAAGCCTGGATCCCATGAATTAAGTAAAAAAGCCTAAGCATTAATTAAACATCATGAAGTCTGCAATAGACAATAATCTTTTAATTACCATTACCGTTAAGGCATCATGCAGCACTGTCCACTGCAACCATGACAAACATTTGCATTCAGTAGATTTCACCGTGAATACAAAATTAGGAATCACACAGAAAGGGACAAAGATTACAACATTTTCAAATTTATTAAAAAAAGAACACGCACACAAACAAAACACCTTCAGGGCTACACTGAATGAGGCAATGGACACTACTAATGAACTCATGCTTTTCTGCTCTAATATGTACATTACCATCAAAACAGCCTTCACAGATTCACTCCATAATCCCATTGTGTGAAAAACTAAAATTTTTGAAGTCCCTCTGGTGCCTTCTGAAGCTGAGCTAACTTCCCATAACCACCCCTGGCAGGATCATAATCTTGCCTGTATTCATCTCTGACCTGTAAAAGGTACATAAATGGTTCAAGATTTCTGCACAAGTTTTCCATAACCCCCTCTCGCTGGGTCATAATCTTGCCTGTATTCATCTCTGACCTGAAAACACAGAGACTAGTCTTGTAAAGACTGCTGCAGCTAGTAACAGTACACAAGCAACAAACATACCTTACATGCAATTGTTAAATGTATACTGTAGTAATTCAGAATAAAATAGAACTTTAAGAAGCCTTTGAAGCTGGTGCTTTCAGACTCCACTGTATGGAATAATATTCTTCAATCTATTCAATCTGAATATATTCAATATTCAATCTGTTGTTACCGGCAACATTTTTGATAAACGTAATGTTAGTTACATTTAATTGCAAGAAGTTTTCATAAAATGATATGAAACATTTTTTCTGTGCACTTACTTGTCCACCTGATTTCCCCCGGCCGTACTGTCTTCCTTCTTTGAAGCCGGCGTCCCAATCCGTTCGGATGATCCGGTCATCCAGCCTGGAGCCATTAATAAATCTCAAGGCATTCTCTGCATCAGCACGACTGTAATATCTTCAAATTAAAGTTAAGAAACTCTTTTTTACATAATTCCTTAAAAAAAATCTCCTATGTAAATTAAATTTAAATTATTCAATTTATTGTCATTGCACATGTACAAGTACAAGGCAACGAAATGTGACCTCTGCATTTAACCCATCCAGAGAGTAGTGAACACACGCACAGCAAGTGGTGAACACACGTACCCCCGGAGCAGTGGGCAGCTATCACTGCAGCTGCCCGGGGAGCAAGTAGGGGTAAGGTGCCTTGCTCAAGGGCACCTCAGTTGTTACCCCTGGGAATCGAACCGGCAACCTTCTGGTCATGACTCTGACTCTCTAACCATTAAGCCACAACTGCCCCTAAAAATCTTGTGTGTGTGTGTGTGTGTGTGTGTGTGTGTGTGTGTGTGTGCATCTTTGCATGTGTCTACCACAAATTAACCATTGCCTCGCTACATTAACCTTGATAATTGTTTCAGATATGTTTTGCAAAAGTAAAGTTCCCTTTCGAGAGAGGTCTCTCTACATTGTGTGAAACGCTAGCGGAATCCCCTTCTCCTTTTACCGAATCCTTATTGAATAATGCCAGTGAAAATAAAATGTAACTGGCCAATGCCGGTCAAGACGGCGCTTAGGGGTGTGCGCCACCCCTATATAACTCGCTGTCTGGACCGCATTCCTCAGAATCTTTCTCCTTCACTCACCTTTTGCATGCTGTTGAGGATACGCTTCAGAGAAGAGGAATTCATCGGATCCTTCTGCTCGTGTGTTCCGGTATGCCGATATGCAATTTATGTTCGGGGTCCATCGACCCACAGGACACACACCCACACTGCGTGCTCTGCCTGGGTCCGCCGCCTCTGGCGGGACCGCCGCCCCTCCCCCCTCGGGGAGATAAAGAGCTGGACCGCCGTCATCACTCTCGGCCCCCCGGGTCTCCAGTGTTCTTCGCAGATGAGAGCCTCCATCCCGCTGATGAAGCTATGTTGACGATCCGGTTTGGCACTTCGGGAGATGAAGACGAGCTCATTTCGCTGGTGGCTTCGGACAGGGATCTGTCGGGGTCAGAGGAGCTAGCGACGTCGGAGAAGGAGCGGGCGGAGTGGGATGCCCCTCCCGCGCTTCACGAAGAGCTTGTCCGTGTTCTCACCAGGGCCGTACAAGACCTTGGCCTCGAGTGGAACTCCCCCGACGAGCCGATGAGGAGTAAGCTGGACACGTGGTTTCTTAAGCCAGGCCGCCACGCAGAAGAAACGCACGCCTTTTTTCCCAGATGTCCACGAGGAGAAGGCATGGTCTGTCTGATCGTCACCTGCTCTCCATCAGGGCGATGCATGTGCCAGGTCAGATGAACTGTGGAGCGGACATGCTGTCGAGGGACGGCCCCCCTCACGGGGAATGGAGGTTGAACCCTCAGTTAGTAAGCTTGATCTGGGATCGGTTCGGAAAAGCGGATGTCGATCTTTTCGCGACAGAGAAGAATACGCATTGCCCTCTGTTCTTCTCCCTGTCGAGCTCCCCGCTGCGGGGGGACGCGCTCACGAGCCCATGGCCGAGAGCCAGCCTCTATGCGTTTCCACCAGTGAAGATTTTACCTTGGTGCTGCAAAATCAGAACAGAGAATGCTGCCGTGACGCTGATCGCCCCGAGATGGGCGCTCCTAATGGAGCTGCTGACAGAGCCTCCGTGGCCGATTCCGCTGAGGAGGGATCTGCTGACCCAAGCGAGCGGCACAATCTGGCAACCCAACCCCGAGTTGTGGCGTCTGCACGTGTGGCGGGTTCACGGGGGCAGGGAGCCCTGGGGAGTTTAGCGAGTCGTGCCATGGATACTATCACAGTGTCGCGAGCTCCCTCTACAAGGCGCCTTTACGCTTTTAAATGGGCGGTTTTTAAATGGTGCGGGGAAAACGGGCTCTATCCGGAGCTATGCCCCGTATCTGACATTCTAGCCTTTCTGCAGCAGCGCTTGGACGCCGGCAGCTTTATGTTTATGTCGCTGCCATTGCCGCTTTTCACCCTCCGATTGACGGTCGCTCGGTAGGCAAGCATACTTGGGTGGTGAGATTTTTACGGGGCGCGAGACGCACTGTAATGTTTCAGTCGTAAGATTTTGAGGAATGCGGTCCAGACGGCGAGTTATATAGGGGCGGCGCACGCCCCTAAGCGCAGTCTTGACCGGCATTGGCCAGTTACATTTTATTTTCACTGGTGTTATTCAATAAGGATTCAGTAAAGGTTGGAGAAGGGGATTCCCCTAGTGTTCCACGCAATGTCTCGTTCCCTCCTCTCAGGGAACCGAGGTTACGACAGTAACCGGAGACGTTTTACAGGTATGGAATGACATAAGATGAATACATGATGATAACATTTTCATTTTTTGCTAAACAACACATTTAAGGGTAGACCCTACAAAATCTGACTGATTTCTAACAGTATTTCTGAGTGGAAAGGATACTCGACAAAGCAGAAACCACAGGCAGTCTTTTTGACTTTATCCAGACCGATGACGATCCTCTTGACATCTCCACTCTTAGAGAAGAGCTCGTGCACCTGCTCCTCTGTGGTGTAGAAGGACAGATTGCCTACGTACAGCGTACAGCTCTGTTTCAACAGCTTCTCCTGCTCATGGCGGTTTCCCTTAAAACATTAAAACATTGCATCACTCTTACTTCTGAACACATGAGATCAAAGTAAAACATAAATAAACTGAACACTTAACAATGCAGCCATACATTTCTTTACTCCGGTCCTGTGATAACTTCATTTTTTAAAGCACTCCTCACATATTGCGTATTTTTAAAAAACAGTTATATGCATTTTACAAAAAAACAATACCGAAATAAAAAGAGAAGCCTACAGCAACGAGAAAAACATGACAAAAGATGCAGGTGTTGTGAAAACATGAGCTCGCACATGTTTCGAAAGAATTACTTGGACACAATGAAAGCTTCAATGTTTACTAACTTACCTTGAAATGTTGGTCTCTATATTGGCTTATGTCAACATACGAATCGCTGAAAAGGGCGTTTAATTTAGCAGACATTATCAATTAACGTTAAATAAAAAACCGAACGACTCAAAAGCCTTCTTCTTCTGGAGTTTAATGGCGGTTGACAGACCAATATAAAAGGTGCATTCCCGCCACCTACTGGAAAGGAGTGTGGAGCGCATGACGGTAGGGAAGCTTTAAATAACACTTTAGATTGGAAAAACAGAAATTCTCTACATTCATCCTGTTTCGTATAATTCGTATAACGTATAGTTCATTATAAATTATAGATAGTTTTGGGACTCGTCTTGCAGCTGCATGTCCCGACTCTCGCGAGTTTCAAGGAAATATCGTTTTTTATCTCGCGATAGCACCTGACGTCACAAACTATGTCCATAATGGACGCGCGCACGAACAGTGGATGCTCTGCTCGAGCGACGAAAAAAGCGCAAGAAAAGGCTAAAGTAATTCAGCGCGAGACACAGGAACAGACAGCAAAAGCGGTATGAACATTAAACATTTTATAAATATCGCATAATAAATTAATCATAAGTTCCTGAAGGCATCGCAGCTGCTTATTGCAGATAATGTCAGTCAGTGAATATCTTAAACCTATCAGAGAGATTACTGTCGTCATTTTTTTGTTATTGTTTACAAAGTTACTAAGTTACAGTGAAACAGCAGCCACCCCTGACAAAAATGCAGAAAAATTATGACAAGCCTTCTGTCTAAACAATGCGAATATAGTATATTTGTGTAAGTACAACATATTTCGTTATTGAGTTATTGATTTTACTTGACAAACTGTAAAGACTAAAACTGTAAGTTTCTATAGAATTCAAATCAAACTATTCAGTAATTGTAGCAATATTAAGAATGTACTGATGACTTGATATCAGCAGCCATGGGTTAAACATTTACATTTAGTCATTTACCAGACGCTTTTATCCAAAGGGACTTACAAATGAGGTAAACAATAGAAGCAATTAGTACAACACAAGGACAACAATGCATAAGTGCAAAAAAACTCAGCTAGCCTACAACAGTACGAAGTGTATCATGGTGGCCACTGGCCAGCTAGCTTCTACACCATCACAGATTAATGGGAAAACACACTCTTAGGACACACAAGTTAGATCCATAAAAAAACAAGTGGCACTAGTAATGGTACAAAAGGTTTCTTTGTTTTATTCTAAGTTACTTTAAAATGTTTGGCTGACGCTCAATTAAAACCAGGAAATAACAAATATAACAGGAAAAAAGAACAGACCATTAACAAAACAAAACTGGAGACTGAGGCTTCCTACATAAAGGAGCGGGCTGGTATAGCAGCACACATTATGCACATCCAAACCACACCAACCAAAGTCACAAAATACACAGCAATCGATGACACAGCAATAGTGACAACCCTTGGGGATGTAACACCATGTGGTACAAAGTAGAAGAACCAGCCCGCTACTGAAGCACTCATCTCCTAAAACAAGAAAAACAAAACCAATTAGAAAAGAATCAATCAATTTAATACAGATAAATAAAGAAAACTCTAAATAAACTGTAAAGAAACCAACTCAAATCACAAACAAATGACCATAATCTTAAATAAATTACATAAAGTCACCAAATTAACAAAAACAGAAAAACAACTTTATACTGTCACTACTAATACCTGTCGAAAAAAATCACATAACCCAAGACCAGTTAAGGATCATGAAATTACAAAATGACCAACGTCACAGTTTCCACATGGTTGTCATCATCACAATAGTTTTATATATGGTTCTACAGTAGTGTCAATAAAAGAAAGAGCTCACACAAATAGAAAAAATAGAAAAACAGGAACATACTCTGGCCCACTTGGATACAAGGCCATGCTGTAATTAACGCCGAGAAAAGCAGCGTGGCTCAGAGGACGAACAAAGAAAATGCGCTGCCTAGACTGCCCCCACTTAGTCTGACTCACCAACGACGTAACGCTCACAGTGATGTCCACAATGCTCATATAATAACTTTTTTAGCCTTTACAACAGCCACAGCAATCGCTGCGACTTGGGCCATCTCAACAGCAATGCTGATCCACGGGCACACTCATTAGACCGCAACACTGTATAAATGAACGCAGAACACAAGGTGCCCAGCATCTCACTGCAACACACCAAAAGCAAGAAAATCACTAACCCAACAAAAATAAGTTAGCTAAGCTAACCGGCTACAAACACATACTTCTGAAGTCCCTATCGAGGGCATAAAGGGGGCGGGTTTTGACCATGATCACAATGGTCAAAACGCCCCAGAGACATTACCACCTGGTTTATATACGTTAGCAAAGTAGCCGCTGATTGAGAAAGTACGTAAGAGTGATTTTTTTCGTTTTTGGGATGGCACCACAAGACAAGTTTATTAGCAGAGCGCAGGGATCTAGAGCAGTGTTTCTCAACTGGTGGGTCGCAAGACTGTTCTAAGTAGGTCGCGGAGTGTACCGTCTAAAAAAACACGTGTAAGATGTGAGTGAAACCTGTTGGCAGTAGGGCTGTGACGGTGGCAGTTTTTTACCACCGCGGTGGTAATAGACAAATCAACCGCGGTGGTGCGGTGGTTGAGAAATATATATTATTTATATAAATAATATTTATATTATTATATTTGCGTGTAGCAACCACATGACGAGTGGAATTGAAATATACTGTAGGCCTTATTTAAATACTTGAAATTGTTAAATACTTGAAATTGAAATATGATATCTGAAATAAATGAGGATGAAACATCCGTCAATGTTTAACGCGCAAATCCATCAGTGAAACGGCACACTACAGCATATAAAACATTTAAATAAACATCAGTAAATAATGAAAACTTAAATGATATAAGAAAGCTAAATACAAAATAAAAAAGCTCTTGTTGCAGTAACTTCAGTCAGTGGCGTATTAACCCTTACAGTCCTTAACAATTCCATTTGAAACAAACTGTTTAAACCTACATTGGCTTTCCTATTCAGATTGCCATAAAAACTTTACTTTTTCCGACTCGTTGATGTGAAACTTACTTGTTGACATTGTCCAGATTAAAATGTGTACAGCTGCACTAAATGCGCGTTCAGAAGATGTGCACAGGAGCGCAAATGAATAGATGTCTCTCCGCAACCGCGGCAAAACCTGCGCGCGCTCCGACACTAAGCAAGCGGGTCATAGCCAGTTTTGATTTTACGTATCTGTTCATTTCACAACAAGATCCATTGCAAAACCCGCAGAATAACCTGGGTTTTGCTGTGCAGGCCTGCGCTCGAACGCACCAACGGAAACGTATGCCAATAATTTCTGTTAATGTAAAATCTTTTAAATAAAACCATCCACAACTGAAAGGCTACAACTAGCAATCGTTATCGCAACTCTCATATTTATTACACCTATATTTGTCAGAGTGACGTGCACTACCGCCGGTGGCAGTTCGCCACCGTCATGGCACTTTACCACCGCGGTGGTGCGGTTGTCACGGCCGCCGTCACAGCCCAGTTGGCAGATGCCTGAGCAAGTGAGCGCTTGCTGTCTCAATTCAATATCTGTATTTAGGTGAGATGTTGTCAGGCTGAATGTCAGTGTCATTATTCTATCTTTATTTTTACTTGTTACGAAATAAAGTCTTTAAGATGTTATAAAGTGCTGTACTTTGCTCAAAATAAACTACGAGTATGGCATGCAACGTGTGAAATAAAAGTAAAGTACCTAAAAATCACATAACTGCTACTTTGTGTGTAAGCTGGGAAGGATTTACATTCGGGGTGACCCCGAATCGTCGACGATTCGATGCTTCGATCGGAGGAGTCTGATTTGACTACAAATCTCACAGTCGAATCTTCGCAGAGGTGTTATGCAATGAGGTAGGGCTGCAACAACTAATCGATAAAATCGATAATAATTAGTTGGTCTGTGACGTCATGCAGTTATAAATCAAGCGCGTCTTCTTCCCTTTTAAAATGACCATTTTAGATGTGTCTCTCCGTGCAGCATGAGCTGCGCAGTTTTAAAGTCAGACGTGTCTCTCCGTGGATGCGTCTCTTCGTGCAGCGCGACGTGCACAGTTTTAAAGTCACACTTGTCTCTCCGTGTAGCGCGAGGTGTGCAGTTTTAAAGTCACACGTGTCTCTCAGTGCAGCGCGAGGTGCGCAGTTTTAAAGTCACACGTGTCTCTCCGTGCTGCGCGAGGTGCGCAGTTTTAAAGTCACACGTGTCTCTCAGTGCAGCGCGAGGTGCGCAGTTTTAAAGTCACACGTGTCTCTCCGTGCTGCGCGAGGTACGCGGTTTTAAAGTCAGAAGTGTATCTCGGTTCAGACGTGTCTCTCGGTGCATGCGTCTCTCCATGCAGCGCGAGGTGCGCAGTTTTAAAGTCAGACGTGTCTCTCGGTTCAGACGTGTCTCGGTGCATGGGTCTCTCCATGCAGCGCGAGGTGCGCAGTTTTAAAGTCAGACGTGTTTTGCATGCATCTCTTCAAGCTGCGCAGTTTTAAAGTTTAAAAGGGAGAGGTGTTTAAATGACAAAATTAAAGATTATATTAGTAAAACCCAATTTGTGGTGTTTGCACTTTGCAAAGTACATAATTGGCTAAATACCCTGATTTGGTGGTTTATTTAGTTCAGAGGTGGGTAACGAAGTACATTTACTTGAGTACTGTACTTAAGTACACTTTTTGAGTATTTGTACTTAAGTATTACTTTTTCTGTTTACTTTTTACTGTACTTCACTACATTTTAATGACAAATATCTCACTTTTCATGGCACAAAAAATGATTTCCTTGGCCGACCCTCCCCTCGCTCCCACGTTTGGGAGAGACTATTGTCAGTTGCTTCTAATATGACACACCTGAATCAACTCACCAGGTGTGTTAATTATAGAGACATTAACAACATTTTGGGAGAAGGCTAATGAGTTCAGTTGTGTATACTTTTCCCATATCTGATTTACTTATCATAAGCAAAAGATGTAATTACATTTATATTCGATTAATCGAAAAAATAATCGTCCAACTAATCGTTTATCAAAATAATCGTTAGTTGCAGCCCTACAATGAGGATCATGTCATTTTGGTTATATGGGCAGTGGCGTAGCAGACGGGCATGCACTGCGCTATTTATGATGTAAAGAAATGGGACATTTTTAGGGTTGGGTACCGAAACCCCCGCGTCTATCTGCGTCTTCTGTGCTGTGAGACCAGTAAAGAGAAGCAGCACGTTCCGCACGCACCCGCAAATGACTCGCAAATGAATGTGTACACCGTTTCCAAACCTTTGTCACTTACTGAATGTTTGGGCATTTAAATATGAATTAACACCTTCTCTTTAAATGCACGTAGTCCATTACTTAGACTGAACTTTGCGCTGCATGATAAAAAATAAAAAAATTAAGTAAAATAACCAAAATCGCAATATATAGCAAGCACGGCGCAGACTTTTGGAACAGAAAGCAAGCGTGCATGTCAGGGGGACGGAGAAAGACTGAGCAGGAAAAAAGGTGAAAGGGACTTTTTGACTGTTTAAATTAGGGATGCACCGATTATGATTTTCCATGGCCGATTCCGATACCGATTTTTTTACAAGCAAACTGGCCGATTCCGATACCGCAAACAAGAAAAAAATTAGAGTATAAACAACATTTTCACAGGCCAAACTGGCTTTGGCTATTGAAAACAATAACTGTAACCATCTTAAATTAAAGGCAGTAACTGCACAATAAGCACATTCAATCCAAAGATGGTACAGATATTTAGCATTTAGCTATTTTTCAATTGGGTTTAAAGTTAAACTACATAAAACTGGCCTTAAAAATGAATACATCAACTGTATTCATGTGAAATTAAAGGCAACAACTGCATAGTTCAACAGATTGAACAACACAATCAACACAATATCAACAACCCGAACAGAAACGTTTACTTATTAGCACTCAGTTTTTGTTTTTAAATTTGGTGTAAAGAAAAAGGGATTTATCAGTGAAAGTAAATTAAACCAAAGTATATAAATAAATTATTCCAAAATGTTAAATCAAATAAAGATTAGTGCTGGTGCTTTTTAAATCAAAGTAAGTCAAAGGGCTATAATTTTAATGCAAAATAAAAATAATCATCCTTAACAGAACTGACGTTTATTTCTGGCTTTCATTTCTCATCCAACACGAGAAGCTGAGCTAAACAAACGTTCGCTGTTTGCACAAACGTGTACATCCCACGTTTGTGCAAGGCGCAGACAGGTATGCTCGCGCAACTTCAGCGAGCGCAGGAAATCGGCTCCTATGTGTGTGCCAGTACACCAACGGCTGTGGCAGCCCATGTCCTGAATCCTGCTGACAGATTTCGAAATACTTCCACACAAATGACATGTTTGCGGTTTATTCGAATGTGATCTGTGTATGCAGCCGTGGGCGCACTTCCGGAAAAAAATTGGTTGTAAAAAAGAAAGCGGCCGGTTGCCGATCACGCGTTAGACGCAAAAACCGGCCAGTTCCGATTTAGCATCCCGAGTTTAAATGGTAAGATGCTTTATTGCATTCCTCCTTTACATGCGGTAAATAAAGTTACTTTATTAGTAGTTCATTGGTAATGAACGTGCTGCATTCCTGTTTGTAAAAAATAATTAATTATTATCAAGTAGTTTTAAAAATAGCTTTGAGGGAAGATCTGGTGTAGTATTGTATGGCACAGCATTGTTTTACGTGATGTTTAAGGAAAATTAATTTTAGTATTTGTGGCTTATGTTTTGAAAATTATGTTCCCCTGCATTTCAGACATTTTGCCGATAAACGATATCATATCGAATCACGATAGAATGTATTTCAAATACGATGATAAGCTATTGGCATTTTGACTCGATATGGATTAATCTTACAGTTTAACAGAACGCAGAAATAGACGCAGGGCTCTAGAGTGCGACCTAATTTCTCAATGGTGCGACTAAAAAAAATATGAGGTCGCACCGGTGCGACCAGCCGTTCGAGGGGAAAAAAAAGTCTCTGCGAAAGTCTCCCTGTGGTTCAACAACAGACACATTAGGCCCATATCGTGGTCTAAACCAATCAGAGATAGTGAAGGGCGGACCCCCCTCTGATTGGCCGTGGTCCAGATATTCCTGTATGTGTGTGTACGTTTGAAAATGCTGTGCTGCAGTCAGACAGAGAGGTGAGTAGCCTAGGCCCGTCAGATAAACAGAGTGGATGTAGCCGCAGATGATGAGAGAAGATGAAAAGAACGATTGACAACTTTTTCGTTAAGAATGTTAAGTTATGGCCTGATCCGTCCGAAAATCATTACCAATGCTCCGACATGCTAGACTGCGACTAAATGGTCTCATTTTGCGACTATTTTTCCTGCCTGTTTTTCTTAATGGTCGCACCGGTGCGACTGTGAAACTGATCAATATATATTTTTTGCGTATTATAAATTTAATGCGCAGAAATGTTATATTGCGCAAGCGGCGCATTCAGTCACTCATTTTCGTCTCCCCTCCTTCAACCATTCACTTATCTATCAGTGCCCCGCCCCCAAAGACGTAATTCGCGGGTTACAGGTAAAGAGGCGAAGGACCGAAAGAGCAGACGAGTGAAGCGCTCAATCTTGCAACTTAAATAAATATGCAGAATACAAGAATTTCCCCTGCTAAGGTACAAAACAGCAAAGATAACGAAATGTGTTGCAAGTATTGTATGCATGTGAAGCTAATGCACGAAACGTGTTTAAACTTTATGCACTAAACTATTGTATAAAGATCTCTAACAATACTGCAAAGCATACAAAACGTTATACATCACGCTAAATACTATTTATTTGGAAGTCGCTATTGATAGAAGCCAAACGTGTATCAATGCAGCTTTCATGAAGAATAATCACTAAAAGCCTTCAGGTCTCGCGGGTTGTTTGAGATATGCGCGCACCCAGAGAGTCAGAGCACAAAATACTAAACGGAGTTCTCTTTCACGCCTTCTTACTCTGAAACGGACATATTAACACAAAATAACCTAAAAATTCCCATATTAACAAGAAACCTTGTAAAGGTATTCAGTTTGTTTTGTGACCAAACAAAACACGTGTTCCAGTATATTGCGCGAGCTCTTAAAGGGGCAGCAGCATAATAAAGATCTCTGTTTATAATGTTCATCAAACAACAACGGACGGGCCCAAAAACACTCACTGATATTAAAGGAATTGTGTTCTCTTATAGGAGTCGTTCACAACAAATAAAGGAAGAAAGTAGCTTTAAGAAAGATGTGCTTTAAATATGGTAAAGTGTTGAAAGAGAGTTTACATATACAATAAAAATAATTAAATCATAAACAATGATTTGTATTAATTTCTAATTGATTTATTAATGTATTAAACACATTTTAATGAAGTTTTAGTGATTATTTTTTCTTACCTCACCCCACGACTCTGGTGCTATCAAATTAAGGGCTGGTGCCACCAACTAAATAACTTGGTAGCACCAGTGCCACCTCTCTCAAGCGTTAGTCTAGAGCCCTGCTTTCTTGTAGAATTCTGCTTCAAATAAAGAACTTTATGTTGACCAGATTGTTCGTTAATCATTTACAAGTCAATATTGCCTATATGGACAGCGATTTAAAAAAAAAGTGAACTTGTAAATCAGAAATGACCAGGTAAATCAGAAATGTTAAATGCGATGCGGTCGAAAATTTGGGTGCACCTAACTTTTGTGCTGGTGCACCTAAGAAAAAAAGTTAGGCGCACCAGTGCAACCAGTGCAAAAAGTTAGTCTAGAGCCCTGAGACGCAACAACAGTCAGTCAGCGTGCAGCTTTTATCATGCGCGTCAAAGTACAAAGTCCATTTCATACTGCACTTGGCAAAGAAAACTCAACATGAGGAGGAAAACATTACTGGAAGCGGAAACAAAGGTGAAACTAACCTCGAGTTGTCATCACGTTGTTTATCAAGCGTCTTATTTTTTTTGCAATCGCCGGTTAAACAAAACAAACTTGAGGCGCAATTGCAAGCGAGTTACTTCGAAACTCAAGCACAAACGTTTTTATATCCATCGTTAACATATCTGCTAACATGAGCTGGTGCTTATGAAACAAACCAGCGCTGCCCTGTACAGATTAGAGATGTAATGAAGTGAGTTTGTGTGCACATTAAAGTATTGAACCTTGTATGTAAGATGCTTGCATGATTAAAGAAATGTACTACAGTTTATGTGAGATGTCTTTAAGGTTCACTGAATACATTGAATGAATCCCACTACTCGTGCAAGACATTATTGCAGCGTTATGTATGTGCGCAGGTGCTGAGCCAATAGCGTTCGATTGTACACAGTAACGGAGCCCTTTCATTGGTTGAATGTACTGAATGAACACTCCCTTTACTTAACGAGTCAATTGAGTCAAAATGAGACTGAATGAACTGGTACATGTTGTTTATGGCCTAATATCCTCTGTGTTGCAACAGTGCAATAATTTAATTGAATTTTAACTGGTTAAAGGTTAACTTTTGTTAATAAACTGTATTTAAAATAGATTCTTTTAAATACTGTTTTTTAATTAAATATATATCGAAATAAATATTGTTATCGATCAATATAGAAAAAAACTATCGAGTTTACTTTTTTGCCATATCGCCCAGCCCTAGTTCATGTTAGTATTGTGTACTCACCATGGTAACTCCATTGGTTTTCATATCCCCAAAATGCCATGTTATTTTCGCTTTGTGTTATTTTGTATATGTTTATACAGTGTTTCCCACAGGATTTTGACTTGTGGCGTTGGTTAGCTAGTTAGCGCTGTGTAGTGTATTTAACTGTCACTTGCATTTAAAATCAAAGAAGCGTTCATAATACAGCACCACATTGTCAAGAAAGGGAAAACAGCATATAGCCGCTCTTTAATGTAGATGTACTATATTGTGATTTTGTCTGATGATGTTGCGTTTATAAATCAGGATTTTAGCAGCAGTTAAAATGACTGCTAAAGTGAAAATACAATATAATGAGTAGAAGAAAAACAGATATCAAGTGCTAACGAACACGACGCAAACACGACGTGATGACGTCACAAACTAATTAGCATATTTGTGACGTCATCACGTCGTGTTTGCATTGTTCTACAGGGTACATAAGTCTGTATTAGCGAGTGAAGGTATAGGGGTGCCAAACCAGTGGTAGGTTTGTAGGCCAAGACCAGAGCTTTGAATTTGATGCGAGTGACTATAGGGAGCCAGTGTAACCTAATGAAGAGAGGAGAGACATGTGGTCTCTTTGGCTCATTGAAGACCACCCTTGCCGCTGCATTCCGGATCATCTGTAGAGGTTTTGGTTGTACAAATTGGATGTACAGCCAATCTAGACAGAACTAGAGCCTGGACTAGGAGGACTTGTGTAGCATGCTCTGACAAGAAAGGTCTAATTTTCCCAATGTTGTAAAGGACAAATCTAGATGACCGGGTGGTGCTGGCAACATGATCCGTGAAGCATAGCTTCAATTACCACTCCCAGGTTTCTGGCTGTCCTGGAAGGTGTAGTTGTTGATGAGCCTCATTGAGTAGAGAGGTTGTGATGAATCTTTGGGTCACCTGAGATCACAATCAGTTCTATTTTTGCAAGGTTCTGCTTCAAATGATGGTCCTTCATCCAGAGTGAAATGTCACTCAGGCATGCTGAGATATGCGCAGAAACCGTTAGATTGTCAGGCTGGAATGAAAAGTGGAGTTGTGTGTTATCCATGTAGCAGTGATAGGAAAATCCATGTTTCATAGGGATGAACCTATGAACACAAGAACCTAGGGACCTAGGGATGCCATGTATATGGAAAAGAGCAGCGGTCCAAGCACTGATCCCTGATGCAGTTCATGGCCTGACCTGATGGTAGAGCAGAGAATGGGAAGCGGCGACCTGACAAGAGCTGAGATGATAGAGCTGGATAAAGAAGGACGCGGTCACCTGTCACGTCTTCATGGCCTGACCTGATGGTAGAGCGGAGAATGGGAAGCGGCGACCTGACAAGGGCTGAGATGATAGAGCTGGATAAAGAAGGACGCGGTCACCTGACAGCGTCCTCACCACAAAATTTCAAATGCTATTAGATTATTAATGATAATCTTAACTATAATTTACCTTATTAGTAAGTTTATTTATTTTATTTGGCCTTGTGCAAGCTCTCTGGAGCTTGTGCAGAGGCAGCAGCTTTTGCCAGAGGGGAACTGGAATCACCTGGTTGGGCCTGGGTTCTCCGGAGTTTTTTTTCTCGATTAGAGTTTTGGGTTCCTCGCCACCGTTTGCATACTGTTTTGCATCTGCCTGGCCGGGGGGCTGCTTTAGAATTTTAAAGTTTTACTTAATTAATATTGCATATAGGAATTTATAGTCTGTTATATTTGACCGTGCTTCTCTCTCCTTTATCTTAAATGTGTGTCTCACTGTGGCGTGTGTGTGTGTGCGCGTGTGTGTGTGTGCGTGCGTGTGTGTGTGTGTGTGTGTGTGTGCATGTGTGTGTGTGTGTGCATGTGTGTGTGTGTGCGTGTGTGTGTGTGTGCATGTGTGTGTGTGTGTGCATGTGTGTGTGTGTGGGTGTGTGTGTGTCTTTGTGTGTGCACGTACTTGTCTGTGTACGTGTGCGTGCGCGTGCGCATCCGTGTGTGCGTGTCTGTGTCTGTCTGCTTTGTTTTCACCTTTTTCTTGTTTTTGCAGGTACAACTTTAATTGGTTTGCTTATAGTCAATATGTCTTATATACAGCTGCTTTGTAACAATGACAATTGTAAAAAGTGCTATATAAATAAAGTTGAGTTGAGTTGAGTTGAGTTGAGCTGAGCTGAGGCACCCCTATATTGAGATGTTGGGACTCCGAGACCTCACCTCTCCAGGATACTCTAAATGACCTACCTTAGAGGTTAGAGTTGAACCATTGTAGCGCCGTTCCAGAGACACCCATAGCCCTGAGGGTTGCCAGGAGAGTGTGGTGATTAACAGTGTCAAAAGCGGCAGATAGATCGAGTAGTATAAGTACAGATGATTTAGAGACTTCCCTTGCCAGTCTTGGGGCTTTAATTACTGAGAGCAGTACAGTCTTGGTGGAATGACCACTCTTGAAACCAGACTGATTGCTGTCCAGGAGGTTATTCTGTGTGAGGAAGAAGGAGAGCTTATCAAATACAACATGCTCAAAAGTTTTGGCAAATATGGGAAGGAGAGAAACTGACCTGTAGTCTTGTAACAGTGAAGGATTAAGTGCGGGTTTCTTCAATAGCGGGGTTCCACGGGCCTCTTTAAAAGCTGTGGGAAATGTACCAGTGATGAGAGAAAACAGCAGGGACAACTGATGGAGTGATGGCCTGGAGGAGATGGGTGAGGATGGGATCTAGTGGGCAGGTAGTCAGGTGGTTAGAAGTGTAGGAAACTTTTTCCTCGTCGAAGCAGATACCAGGAGACGTTGGGATATCTTTCATACAGAAGTTGTCTTTATTAAGGACTCGCTGTGCGTCGCTGTAGTCATCCAAGTCTGATTCAGCACAGTAGAGTTTTATACCTTTCAAGGGGGCGGGATCCATAGAGGTGGAGATGATTTACACAAAGCATGCAAATGCAGTACAGGAATCAGCCCGTTACCGGAATTGTCCCAGCCAAGGTCTCATCAGCATAACAGTGTCATTCAAATGCATAGGTGCTAATCCAATCAGTCTGACAGTATTGCCCATACCTTCACATTATCATAGAGACAAAGGCTTAGCTGTGCCTTAAAGCTTAACATTCAACTTTAACTTGGGACCCTGCCCAATGGTCAGGAAGTGAATAAAGACAAAAGGGTAATGTCTCAGACATCTGGGCTGCCTGACTTGATCTTCTTAGAATGTCATCGTCTTTACCTCAAAATGTGAAACATAATGTACATAACTTTAACCTAGATATAACATTGTATAAATTTGTAATCCCACAGTTCCCCCTTTGAGAGTTCTAATAACTCTCACAAAATACAAATTTAGACACTTTAAAAGTTCATTCTTGTAACCTGTGATCGTTACAGGCACATAGCACTTGTTCTGTGTGGATTGTCTGTAGTGACGAACGGCATGCTAACACAGAAACAAACATGCAGCTAGGGTCCGTGAAGTTCTTATGGATAATAGTCTTTTCTGGTTGGAACTGTCGTTTCCTCGTGATGGGCGTGAGTCATGTGTTGAATGAAACACTTGATACTGTGGATGCAGTATCACCACCAGTAGGAAAAACAACAGCAGAATTGCTATTTCCTTGATCCACAGCCAGGGTTTACCTAGCAGGTTTCCGAACCATGAAGAACTATCTTCAGTCATCTGGTGTAATTTTGCTGAAAGATCAAGAATGTCTTGTTGGATTTTGTTCAAGTCCTCTGTCCTATTAACCCGGTGCAGCACTCAGGGCCGATATTGGTGCAGGCTCCCCCTTGCGTTGCAAGAATGTAATCCAAGGCCACTGTGTTCTGTAAGATCATTATCTTGTGCGAAGCGAGAGTATCCGAGATATTACGCAGGGCTAAAGCCGTATCATTGGCCAGTTTCTGTACAGAATTCGATAAGCTTCTGACTTGATCAAGGGCCTGCATGACACCATAAAATGGGATTAATGCTCCAAGAGTTCTTGACCACCATGTTTGTGCACACGTGCTTTCCAGCAAGTTTCTTGACATATTCATCAGCTCAAAGAATATGTTGTTTCTGGAGTCTACACTTTGTGCAATGTTCATGATGATTACTAGTACGGCGATCTTGATCATATTGATGGATGACTGAAGTTCCTGTATGTGATTCTCTGCGTTGTGTATTACTCTTTCTTTTCATGACAGTTGGCTCTGCAGTGGGTCTAGTAGTCTTTTAGATGTTGTAGCTTCATACGCAGGCGAGGAGGTCAGCATGTATGGGTCTCGGGACAGCCATCAAGTGGTATCTGCACAGAGTAAGAAAGAAAACAAAAGAAGACAGGGCAGTATCTGTGGCAAAAGACTGCAAATACTAGGGCTGTATCTTTTGTTCGATGTGAGTTTGCTATTATTGTTCCTTCTTTCCCTATTTCTCAATTCCTGTGACACCTAAAGAACAGTGAGGTAAGGATGGACTAGTGGATGGGGAAGGCCTGTGAGGGAGTCTTCACCGCAGGGTTGGCCCCCGAAGCCTGTTGCATTCGGTTCTTCCCTTGGCTCCTCGCTGGTCCGCGTGTCCTATCCTATCCCTGTATGTGGGGGAACAACTTTACAGTGTGACACATGAGTCCAGGTTTTCCTTCCCTGACACAACACTGCAGCTGCTGTAATCAACATCACTTGATGTGGTCCATGCCACTTAGGTTCTAACGGCTTGTTTCTAAAAGACTTTATCATGACCCATTGACCTGGGATGATTGTGTGTCCACCTTCTGGTGGAGTCTGCCAACATGACTCAACTCTCTCTCTGGCACTCTGTACTGCCTTTGTGAGGTTTTCACAGTAAGTGATCAGGGCATCTGAAGCAATGTGTACATCAGCATTTCTAAGATCAATCACACCTGGCATCTGCATCGGGCACCCAGTAAAATTCTCTATAGCTTCATCCACTATCTGTTAGTGAGTCCTCTACTTAGCTGTCACATTATAAAAATTCTCACCGATGTTTACCTCATCCATTTTCAGAATATCGCAATTATCGCACATCCGTATATAGAAGACCACTACAGGAGCTGTAGTGTCTGCATGCAATTTATGTATAATGGACT